>NC_143568.1:53585000-53741428 GCF_054136105.1 Typopeltis vanoorti | reverse complement strand
AATGAAGGTTAATGTCAAGGACTTCTGAACTACCGCGTATTTTAATATCGTGTATTTTATCCTCTCACATTACACGAAACAGGTAGCTGTTAGCAACAAGGGTCGGAGTATTGGATATGATTTTATTAAAAGAACTACAAAACCTCTACATTTGTCAAATAATTGAAGATCTAGTAAAAACCATGAAGCGAGGCGAAATTATTGCTCAAGGCTTGTTCATAATGAAAATAAGTAAAAAACATAACGTGTATAGGAAACAAATGTTGTTTAATAGTAAAAATCGGCTTCATACTTTTACAATTAGCAACTGCACCACAGCGCCAACGTTAATCTCACATTGGTTATACTAATTATTATGCTCCAAAGCAGTTTCTCAAACTTTTAGTACCCGCGTATCCCTTTTAAAATTTCAGTAACACTGACGTACCCTTCGCAGGAAAAGGCAATTTATTTGTATTATAATAAATTACAAACATGCGAATTTTTTTTAAAAAAAAAACAATAAATATATATTTTTAATTATACGAATCCAATATACATGCTTATAGACATAAAAATGCAATTTAAAATTTCAATAATAATAAAAAAAGTTGAATGCCAGAATAAAATTTAGCGGTGAGTTCCGAACGCGCGTGGCTCGAATTATTTGAATTTAAACTTTTAATGCAAACAGCCTGAACCACTCAGTTGGAGCGCGATCGTGCAGTCATCCAGCAAAGACCTAACAGAGGTCAGTCGAAACATGCCTAGAGACATGTTTCGTTGACAACGTACTTTAGATTTTTTTTTTTTTTTTTTTTTTGTGAATTCCAGCCATAAGTTGTTGTAAACTTAGAGTACATTAGTACTGCGAATGAGTTAAACATTAGAAATCCAGAAATTCCAGAAATATTGCTCTGGAAATCAAATCACACGTGAATTTTTCAAATCACTTCAGGTTTCCAGCAAGCAGGGTGGTAGTCTTACACCGGGTAACGATATTCATTTGCCACCTAAGGGCATTTCAAGCGGCTAACAATGGATTGGAACCCGTGGCCTGTTCAGCAGGAAAGCTATCTACTCAGTCATCTAGGCCTGCAAAGTCTGTGTGCCTAGACGAAACCACAACTGCAATGCCACACAACGATGATAATTCTGATTTACACTCATGAAATTTTAAAAAACTTAAATTAATTTTTAAAATTTTAACCAACGATGCCAATTTGCTTTGTAATTCGTAAAGTTAACGTAAAATGTCTTTACTTCCGAAATAGCACATAACGATAGCACACTTTGCTTTAAAGATGTAACGCTTCCTATATGTAGAATGTCAAGATATGAGTCCGTGTACAATTTTTAATTAAAATAGAAAAATGTCCAGAATGGCATCATACCCTTGGAAATATTAATAACCTGGATTTTAACACAATTTTACTAATATTAGTAACAGTCATGAATACTGTTTTGTAACCTTTCGTGACTCAGTTTAAATCCATAGAACTGGTTCCTATATGTTCCTATGCTGCCATGTTTTACAGAGATATCTTCTGTACAAAAAATAAAATAAAATCTTCGGTATTGGGAATTATATTCTTTAGATTCTTTCGAACTATAATATATACTTCAGTGATATAGTCTAATATCACTAACCATTTAGTCTTAACAGACTTTCCGACACCAGGCAGGAAAAGTCCTGCCTGGTGTCGGAAGGCCAACTAAAAATAGTTTTCAGGAGAGTGAAACCTAATCAGAAGCGCCAATAAAACTATGAATATATGAGCTCGTCGGCAGAGTTAATCTTTTAAGCAATTCTAAACCAAAACAATGCGTTGTCGAAAGTTGTATTATGGTAAGTTCTCGATCACTTTTGAAGCATTGAAAGTCAAGCATTCTGTTGCTATTTGTCATTTTTAAAATATAATAATGGAAAGATCGCCTTTCTTTTAATAGTTTTTGATACTAAATAATGCTTTTCAAGCTTCATCCTGCTAAACGATTGGATTTTCTTGATGTTTTGGGTTCTCCTCTTCATCCGGTAATATTATTTTCACATTTTCTAAAGATCGGGATTGAGAGAGCGCTATGCTGGCTTCATATATACTGTATATAGAAATATAGAAACAGGTTCATTGTATCAAATGGCTATAACTGTCATTCGAGGCAAAGAGCGATCGTACCAGTGGCAGCCAGTGTACATAAGCACTGCGACACTGCAGCACCCCCATGGTAAAAAAAAAACTAAATTTTGTTTGTGTTTATAAATAATAACAATGCCTTACAACATTATATAAATGTAATACGACATGTGAAAGGTTGTAGCTTACGTTTCGACATTGATTGAATAGTTAATAATTGGAAGTGTCGGAATTATCACGTTCGGCCAATTGCAGCTAGACTCGCCGATATTCGTTTCCACTACTCACTGCACGTAACAAGTGAATCCGACACTGCTCAACTAGCAGTGTCGCTACAGATAAATTGTATGCTTGCGCGCGTTATTTCCGTGTACGAAACTTTTATTATTGGTGCATGTTCGTGGTGAGAGTGAAATATTTTTAATAAAGCAATTTTTAATATGTACATTTATTAATAAATTCGTTACTCATTAGGAAAAAAGATAATCATTCTTTTTTTATTATTTATTTTGTATATGCAGCACCCCGACTTAAAATTTTCACCGGTCGCCACTGTATCGTACCCCATTCCTCCAACCCCAAACAAAACAAAAAAAAAAATTAGAACGACAAAAATGTAACTTTTCAGTTAAAGAAATAAAATAAGATATAAGATAAAGCGTATTGTTATTATTATTAAAACTGAATTAAATTAAATTAAATTAGTCTGGATTTATGACTATGCGGCTGGGCATGAATAATTTTATAATTCTGTTTTTGAACTGGTTGAAGATCTACAACTTCCTTTTTTTTTTTATTCCACATGATCATATGTTTAGAACATCTTCAACCGCTCATCACAGTTTTCCAACATATTTTCATTTTATCTTTATCTTCTCTTTGTAGGAAAATGAAGTTCCTACCGGAAGTGACTCATCAAAACGAAACCTAATGAATAAGCAAGCGTAAGGTTATTGGCTCAGTGTAGAAGAAACAAAATTCATTTAACAGATGGTTATTAGTCAACCTCATGCCATGTCACAATAAAGAAGGGTATAAGTCATCCAACTATAGTACTCACATTCTTTGCGATTCAATAAGTATGGGAATGGGAAACTCCTCTTTTTTACCAAAAATGCAACATTTGCTGACCTCCTGATAACCTCCAAATCTCGACAATTTTCACGTTTAATGATAAGCCTGGTTCCATTCATCAGACGTTGGCAAATTGCTTTAGAACCAAGCGAATTTGTAAGTTAAGAGCAGCGCAATTTGAAGAACTTTGAATTAAAAAAACAAGATCAAATATTAATTAATGTATTTTCGAATGAGAGAATGGCAAAAGTCATTTGCTAGTCTTGAATGGCTAACTTATTCAAATAAGTTAGCCATATCAGAAGGTTTAAAGGTGCTGATAGATTTTAAACGGATTGCATCTTTCATTATGAGAAATACTATTTATTGAACAATTTTTCTTCATATAATTGGTGGATTGATTTGTGGGCACAGGGAGTTGCAGAGTTGGTGTCTTCCGTCGATGAGTCTTTGGACTCCTTGGAGGTGTCATGAAATAATAATAATAATAATAATAATCGATCGTCAACACATAACAATTTCTGAATATGACACATGAATTACATAAGTTTTGTTTCAGTTGGCTTTCGTTCAGCCGTGCTATTGCATTGCTGTTCCTTCTCGCCACAATAGCCTTTTCTTTAGTCTACTTTTACAAATCTAAAAAGAAAAAAAAAATCTCGTTTACTTCCGAGGAAAAAGAATCGCGAAAATAAGGTAAATTTCACCCATCATTTCATCTCTTTAATTTACTCTGAATCGACAATATTATTAACTACACGCGGGCAGGCGAAACACTTATCCGGAACTAGAAAGTGCTTTCAAGATAGCGTCATTCTTTCGGTTAAATGACACACATTTCACTCTCATACTAACGCAAGCGTGGTTTTCCTGGAATCGTGTACTCGCTAATACAAAACTGGTAGCAGCACTGTTTCGGTTATATTCTAAAATGGCAGCTTCGTACTCACCCAATAGCTTCTCTTTATTTGCATCATTTCCGAAATGTTACAAACATAGTATGTTAGTTTCCTTTGCTGATTTCAGCCAATGTTTATTTAAAGGGGGGGGGAGAAAACCACAAACACATACAGAAAGAGAGAAAGAGAGAGAGAGGGGAGGTGGGATGGGTGGGGAAAGAAAGTTTCCGGGAACGGTTCGACTTTATTTTGGTTTGGCTTAATGTCAAAATCGGAGACGTAACGATAGTGATGAGTTTGCGTTTCCACGTGACGGGAAGCAGCCGGTCTAGGACACTTGGGAATTTTTTTAACCTCCAAGAAACCGAGATTTTAGTGACGCACTGTTTCACATGAGCTGTTCCTATCAATTTTCCCATTGACGTATATACACTGACAGAAATCACAGAACATTTACCCGCCGTCAGCGGGCTAACGCAAGCACACTCACTTACTCTTAATTGCCTAACATAGAATTTTTCCAAGCAATATCCAACTTCCAGCAATTAGAAAGTCAAGAATCGCAGCCCAGTATGAGGCCGGAAGACGAAATTTTTCTACAACCAAAAGATTTTTACAGGCATCCATGCCATAATAAGATTTCTTATTATGGAAAGTGTTTCCTTTCTTAGCAACTTAACAAGGGAGATGAATTGTTTTAACATTGTTTCACGGTAGGAATATAAATTAATATTAATATTTTTGACTTCACGTTTTTCTCTATTGTCCGCTTAAAAATTTGCGACAGAAGGTAAAAAAAAGTAGAAAGCTGATAAAGAAATAACACTAAAACACTTTAATTAATTAATTAATCAATTAAGGATTAAAATGAAAAAAAAAAAAGATGGCAATGTACTATCATCGTCATATATGAAATAACGTGCTTTCAAATGGTGTCCTTTTACTGCGTATTTGTGATTTTATTTGCTTATGTAATCCAAACATCACAATATGCATAAATAAGCCTGCAGAAAATACTGAAACTAAACAGATAAAAATATTATATGTTATTAGGTTAGTGAAAATGGCTATTTTCACTAACCTAATATTTGAATACAACGACTGCTATTAAACTGGAAGTTTAAAATTCTTACACGAATCATTCTAACAATATAAATCATGCTTTGCATGATTTAATCTAGCTGACAATCATATGTGCTGGATGTTTATTAACTGACTTGATTTTACACGAGCATCTTCAGAGTAAAACAACGTATTATAGTTTACAAACCATAATGAGTAAGCGAAACAAAAATTGTAACCGACAAAAGATATAAGCGTAATATAAGCCAATTAATAAACATCCTTTCATAATTTAGTTTTGCTTGGTGTTGTAATGCCATTAAAATAAGTTATGAAAATTGCAAATATATTCAAAATGCAATATTTAACGCTTTATTCATTTTTATATATTTTTTTTATCTATGCTTTACATATATATCGCAAACTTTTTTTAAACAAATCCAATAATAGAAACTACAATTCCAAAAATAAAATTAACATTAACTTCATCAAATTATTGGCATAATATGGGTTATGTACAAAAATCACAACATGTAGAATTCAAGGATTTCCGATGGAGTTTGATTTTAATTTAGACGTTACTAAGATAAATCATAAGGTCAATCGATAGCGCATGCTTTTCCAAAATAACACATATACACGCGTTCGCATCTACGTCATTTTTCTTTCTTTATTTATTCACTGTGCTGAAATGCATTTGAAGAAAGGGCAAAGATGTTTGGTTTCCAATTAAGCTTGATTATCCAAAATGAAATATTAACGAAATGAAACTATTTACATGAAAGCGATTACAGAAGATCTTTTGGCTCGCAAACTATTCGACTTGCCATTTCAGCAAATATCTCTTTAAAGATAACAGAATCTATGTTATATCCAAGCATAGAAATAAGAAACCAGTCACCAACAGAGCTTCGACTGACAACTACCCGTAGCTGACCTGGCTGAATTCCTAGTTGTAAACTTAACATGCTGAAGCGAACCGAAGGGAGGGCTGTTATCATTACTCTGAAAGCCAACAACACAGAGGTAATGAAAGCAAGAATAATAAACCAGAACCATAAAAAAATGAAGATCTTTTCATTGATTATGTTAATTGGCATAACACATAACGCATCAATCTTCTCCATAGTGCCAGACGGACCAAATTTGAAAAACTGACACTTGGTAATTCTTGGAAAGACCAAAATCATCGGATCAGTACGATCTTCTTGATCCATTTGAGCAAATTGAATCACTTTTATGCCGTAATGAAAGAATTCACCACCAAGAAAACGATCCAAGAGAAACATCTGTCCGGTAACATTGATAAAGGCCAGAATTTCACAAAGAAAATATCGGGCAGTGTACCTGTCATGCTGACCTAAACTGCTTAGCAAGTAATCAACTAACATCGTTTTCCGTTGATTCCTTTCGGTATCATTTTTATTAAATACTAAGCCCGCAGTGAGAGACTTAATCTTTCCTCCTTCCCAAGTCTTCCACACCCAGTGAGGTATGTAAAATAACACTGCTTGAAAAAATAGTACAAAGGATACCCACTGATAATACTTATAGTATCGATTTTTTTCTGAATCTTCAGAAGAAGAGATTCCGGGATGCGGAACTGTGATATCTTGTTTACGGAGATCGTCTGTCGGAACGGTGTACGTTGTTTGGATCCAACAATAGGTATCAATGACGGAATGTGGTACATCGCTGCTCTGATGACAATTCATCGGAACCCCTACATATTCCTTAGTAGATACGACGATGCAAAAGGCGAGAAGTATAAGTACGGTGAATACATAGTGCAAATGGAACACTCTGTTATCAATACGAACCCGCCTTACTTTCACAAGACCTTTTAAGTGCACAAGAATGTTCAACATAATGTCATTTCAGTTGACAATACTAAAATGGAAATGAAAAGTGATCACTCGAATTGTTAGAAGCCTGCTTTCATTTCTAATGTTTCAATAGGAGAAAGAAGAGACAAGTTCTTCAATGTACCAATGACCTGCGTAAAACAATGGAACAT
The DNA here is from genome assembly GCF_054136105.1 of Typopeltis vanoorti. Taxonomy (NCBI): domain Eukaryota; kingdom Metazoa; phylum Arthropoda; class Arachnida; order Uropygi; family Thelyphonidae; genus Typopeltis; species Typopeltis vanoorti. Next base: position 53,734,262 of record NC_143568.1, on the reverse strand, counting down.
AAATATATCCATATCGGATGACGCCGCCACACACACACGCATACACATAACACAATAGATTTAGAAGCATACTTAGCCAACTATTTTCTTAATATGACAAACATGAAATGTAAGGCTTATGAAAATAAAACTAGTTTATTTATAAAGGAGGTTAGTGTGGTGAAATATAGGTGTAGTGTTATTTGTGTGTAATTAAACTACACCTTACACGCTTTATTTTCTTGACTATTCTTAAGGCTTGAACTTCAATTTCAACCAGATATGGTCGTAAATATTTTGCTAAAAATATCAGAAAACCCAACGAGAGAGTTAAAAATCTGCTTCGAATGATATCACCTGTGTCACTACCACCAAGAATCGATTAAAAAAAAAAAAAAAAAAACAGAACTATGGAAATAACTCACGAGTCGTGAGAAAGCAATGATTCTGATGAATGTTGTAAAGCTGGTAGGGTGTTCTTTTTTTTTTAATACATGCTATTTAAAAATTAAAAATACATCATATTAAAAATATGAAGTCTGCACAGTCTTGTGACGCAATAATAATAATAATAATAATAATAATAATAATATTTATTATTTTTTTTATTTATTATCATACAGAGTATTTACATATATACAATAAAGTACAGTATACTATTACATTTTCTGTTCAGTACAAAATGTAGAGTGCAGTGATTTTTTTTAAATATAAACGTACATATATTTTTTTTCAATATCAATATCATAGCTTATTATTATACAGCCTATTTACATATACACATTTTTTTTTAATATCAGTATCTTCGTTATTGTTATACACCTTACTGACTGTTTTGTTACATATAATCTGCAGTCTTTGATTATCAGGATTACGTGTAGATGAGTGAGGCAAATTAATCCCACCTACTTCGAAGCATCGTAACCCATGCTTCCAAGTAGGTGGGATTAATTCGCCTTTTATGAAGAAACTAGGATTAGCAAATGGAACACTCTGTTATCAATAAACCCGCCTTACTTTCACAAGACCCTTTAAGTGCACAAGAATGTTCAACATGTCATTTCAGTTGGCAATACTAAAATGGAATTGAAAAGTGAATTGAATAATAATAATAATAATAATAATAATAATAATAATAATAATAATAATAAAAAAAAAATAATAATAATAATAATGTTACATCATGCATCTTTCCTAGAGAAGTCAAATGTCAATTGCGTATGTTCGTCTGAGCGATTTTTTAAAATTTTTTTTAAAATTTTTTTTTTTACGAAATGAAAAAAAAAACGAGTTTTCAAAGAGGAAAAAAATACTGCTACCTCCGTAGGTGATGTGTGTGTTTGGGGAGAAAGACGATTCCTAATTTTTCAAATCAAAAACGTTTGCTTATTATCAGTGTCGTGTAAAAATTGACATTTTGAATACCTCTATAATTTTCTGTGCTGTGAAAATTCAACATAACTAGGTTCTCGTGCTTAGGCACTCGCCTAAGTACTCGCCAATCAAGTCAAGTCAAGTTTTTAAACACTTCATTTCAGGAAAATTCCATTTAGTCCTGATCTGAATCTTGTAAAGCATCTTCGAGTCAAGCTGGAAAGAGGAAAGGCTCATACACTGCTACAGAATGATGCCATAGCAAACTGTGTTGAAGAAGGAATTATACAAAATCCAAACGATTAACGTCGTGAAATAGAAAGAATTCTACAAAGAATCACCACCGCTGTCATTTCATTCAGGCAGAAAGTAAATTCGGATTATTAATCTCATTACTGAAAATAATTTTCTATCGTTACTCTTAAATGAATAATAGTCGGGGCTGATTCACATATACTAAAGATATTAGACTATATTAGTTCAATGAAACTGCTCAATGCACTTCTGGATGAGTTGAGTTCATTAGGCGCTAATGAACTCAACTCATTAGCGCCTAATGAGTTCAGTAGCGCCTAAAAAAATCATAAACTGGATGGTGAAAACACGCGTTTAACCAATATATAATACACTCGCCTGTTTTCACCATCCAGTTTATGAGTTTTGCGGATGAAAAGTACCGGTTTTCAAGAAGAAAAATTCCTACCACCACATATGAGAAACAGTAACTGAAAAATCCTTACAAAATTTCTCGCGTACTAGACGGGATTCGAACCCACTTCTTTCCAACCGACGGGCAAATATCGCGAAATTTTCACGACTGACACTTTGGATCATCGCAGGTTTGCAAAAGAATTGTGGAAATTTGAAGCAATTCATAAATGTTAGTTGGCTGGTTGCCAATGGACAAGCTTCTCTGCTCTCCAACCAACAGGTTGAAGTTCGAATTCCGCCGTGGGCATGGATGTTCGGTGAATATCGTTAGTACTACTACTTAAGAATATCTTAAGTAGTAGATCAATTTCATTGCCCGATGTGACACCACCACCTCGCTTACTGAAAGCCTGAAGTGACTTAAGAAGTTCCATGTTGAGTCTCTAGAGCAGAATTTTGAAGCAGAAAATACTTAAAAACAAATAAATAATAATTAAAAAACCCTTACCTTACTCGAGATACAAATATGCTATAGGCTTACAACCTTTCCATAGGGCTCATATAAAAAATATCAAACAAAAGTTTTTACAGTTTACGTATAATTTATAGATGGCCGAATTAAAATAGCAGCAACAATACAAGTTTAAATTACGTTTAAGCTATTTGGTATATTTCTGTGACTTCTTATATACTGCTACAATTTAGATCAGTTCTACATACATCAAAATATTCATTTAACAAATAAAAGAACAGATTTACGATAGTGCTGGGAAATTCATTCACAAGTAAAACTGGAAATGAATATAATAATAGTATCATTTTATTATTTCTATGAACTTTCATTATTATCTTCATATAATTAGGAGTCATTGCCTGTGATCTGTTTTGAGAGTCTACCTACAACTATGTACTACTTTAAAACTCCAGAATGTGCACTCTCACTAACCTCTCGAGCAAATATAGTACACAAAAAAGAAAGAAAGAGAAAAGTTAATTTTATCTTGCATATCTTCCACGAATGGCCCTTTGGTGTTCCATTGGGGATTTTCCTTTTGGAAAATCTTTCAAAAAAAAAAAAAATCCTTCTCGTAAATACCACTCAACAACTTATGTCTCATTAATATCCTTCTTATCCCTCTTTCCATTCACCAACTTTTTTGCACATTATTTGCTTTCATTTATTTTAAGAGTTGGCGCGTCACAGATCTGACTGACTTCCACCTGAATATCTTTCTTAATCTCTTTCATCTAAAAGAGAGAGAGAGAGAGAGAGAGAGAGAGAGAGAGAGAGAGAGAGAGAGAGAGAGAGAGAGATTCATTAATACACGACACAAAATAACTATCAGGTTTTTGCGTCGCGTAATTATCAAACATATTTACCGTTTACACAGAATTTTCTGACCAGTTTCACGAATTAGAAATTCTTATTTAAAACCTTGATAGCCCTTCTTCAGTCCAAATTACAGCACATGTATGATTTGATTGGCAGAGATTCCGCAAGGTGTTGAGGTGTTGGATTGCATCTACGTCTACAACATACCAGGTGTTTACCAGACAGTCCTTTAAGTGACATTTGATGGAAGAGGACTTTGCTCCCGGGTTTGTTTTTCTAACATGTCCCATATATTATCAATGGGGTTCAGATCCGGGTTTTGTGATGGCCAGGGAAGACGATGAAAGTCGCTAAACCACTGCTGAACTTGATCGGCAGCAATGTTTAGATGTTCCTAGGAGCACACCCGACCTTCCAGCAATACCAGGAGACCCGTTCCGCACCAACGGAACATGACACTACCTCAATAACCTTGATCTGTGTTCATTGTCATGGAGCTCCCGCCAGACTTTCTGCCTACTGTCGGCATAGAACAAGGTGTACCGTGACTCGTCGCACCACATGGCATTCTTTTTCAGTCTTCCAGTGCCCAGTCAGGGTGTTCTTGACACCACTGTAGTCGAACTTCCGGTTCTTCAGAGAAATTAGTGGTTTCCATATAGCATGTGACTGCCAATACCGATCCTTTTCAATTCCAACAGCCTTGCTTCGGTCAATTGCTGCATGCAAGTTCTGTTTGCCCGTACAAGCCTTCTTAGAGGATGGCGATCTCGTTCCTGACAGATTGTCTTAGCACCACAGTTGTGTCTCTTTGACAATCACTATAGGTTATTTTTCCACTGATTAAACCCACAATATCTTTTGAGCAGTCAGTCAGCTCTACTGTTTACAAAATAGTAGCTTTAGCCAGACGGGCACTCACAAAAAGCCCTTTATCGAACTCCGAAAGATCCTTTGTTTCTATCATTGTGATCAACATTATTGTCAATTACGCATAACAGTACTGTTGCAAAAGGGTGAAGATTAATGCATTTTGTACTCATCGTTATCTGAAACGGTAGATGTGTTGTTCAGAGTAATTTATGAGCAATAAGCTCGCCCTGTGGGGCTCATTGATTAAATCATATCATTGGAAGTAAAATAGCTTTTGGTCTTTTGTGTTTGTAGAGGTCATGCATTGTAATCTCAGCTTGATGGATCAGTTGATTGGGGCGCGTAGCCGCATTTGAAAAGAACTTTACTGCTAGAGAGCGAAGGAAAGAGAAGTTATATGGAATATTGGTATCACAATGAATCTCTTCGTTTCTGATGAGCCATGGAGCGTCTAGTATCATTCGCATTTGTTTTGCGCCCGTTTTAATTTTATTTTAGTATGTTGATTTTGGAGGTTTGGCTCCAAGCTGGAAGGGCATACGTAATTATAGAGGAGGAATCACCATCCCATACAGTAATAGTTTGTTCCTTGAGTTTAATTTGCTGCTTCGATTAATCAAGGGATAGAGGGAGCCGAGCGCTCAAGATTTAATCTTGGAGGGGGGGAAGATTGAGTAGACGATTTGAGAATACACGCTACGCATTGCATACGAGCTATGACTGAGCATTTGCAGTGATCGCCAATACATGATACCCGTGATCTCCTCCGGCTCGGCTTGGGCAAACGAGCGCCCGAGCACTACTTCGTTCGCCTTGCGTTCACAGCGGCCAGGATTCCCGAGAGCTATTGGGTATTCCCACCTTATGTAACCGCTAATTCATAAGTAGCATAGAAATAGAAGACACGACACAACATAAATAAAAAAAAAAAAGGATTTTAATTAGGAAAAGATTTTTGGAAATTTTTCTAGTGTTTTTTCCTTTTTCTTTTTTTTGGGGGGATCAGGGTACCTTGCCCCCCCATCCCTGGGTGGCCAATGGATAGAGGTGAGCGATAGTTTTGGACAGTGGCGCACTCAGGATTTAATCTTGTGGGGAGGCGAGCACTCAAGATTTAATCTTGGGGGAGGGGACTGAGTTCAGTAGACGATTTACGAATACACACTACGCATTGCATACGACCTATGACTGATCATCTGCACTGATCGCCAATACATGATAAGTAGTATAGAAATAGAAGACACAACATAAATAAAAAAATGAATTTTAATTAGGAAAAGATTTCTGGAAAATTTTCTAGTGTTTATTTCGTTTTTCTTTTGGGGGCAGGGTCCCCTTGTACCCCTCCCTGGGTGCGCCACTGGTTTTGGATACTTTCGCACAGATGTGCCTGATATGACTACTGAAAAATCTTTTGTCTAGTAGTAATCCGAGATGTTTGATTTCTTTTTTTCTTTTTTTTTTTTTCATCGTATTTTGCTACCAAACAGATGAATGTCCCTTTGGGGTTAGTCTTCTGGGGAAGAATATGGCTACTTTTTGACGGTTTATTTGCAGTCTCCACTCTGAGAACCCTTTTTCTAACATTGAGATGCTGTCTTGAAGTTTTTTTTTTTAATTACAAGGTGAGGACGGAGTGATCTAGCTAGTACTATCGTGTCGTCTGCGTATAAAGCGTGATGGACGCCATACGGTTCTGTGGTATATCTGCCATATAGATTGCGAACAAAAGGGGGGGGGGGGGCAGTAAGGATCCTTGTGGAACTCCAACCAAAATTCAACGTTGGGTAAGAGCTTGTTCCATTAATTTTCACTTGCATTTTTCTATCGGTACGGTATGATTTAATTAAACGTTAGCTTTGTAGTAACAATTTGATGATTTTGTTTGTGATGCCATCCGGACCTGGAGCTTTTTTGTTGTTGAGATACTTGATAATGTTAATTTTTTGTGCTGGCGAAGTAGGAGTAATCAGATCTGAATTACTGTTAGGTTGTTTTAATGTGCGTCTAACATGACGATGCACCTTGGGGATGGGGAAGAGATTTGTGTTTGTTTCTGAAATTTTTTAAAAATTTCCAGATAAAATGATCTTCAGGACTAAGAGATGATAATTTATTTTCCCCATTGCTGGTTTCTGTGATTTTTGAGAGCTTCTCTGACTGAACTGTTCAATTTGTTGAGGAGTTTTTTTATCTTGTAGAGCACATGTGTTATGATATCTTTACCTGGCTGTGCTCTCTCTAGTTATGTTCATAATATCTTCTGGAAGACGGTTAGGCTTGTAAATAGTTGTGGTTTTGGTGACCGCTGCTAGTGCTTTGTTGATTAGCGAACTTTTCTATTGCTTTGCCAATCTCTTCCTTTGATTTTATGTAGGTACTGGATCAATGTATTCGGGGAATACTTTTCATAATCTTTCCGAAGCTATGAATGAAGGGGTGAGTGGGAGATATTTGTTCTTGATTGCCTAATTTGAGTAAGACAGGGTTGTGATCCAAGGACAGCTCATTCAATGTTTGTAGCTGGTATTGATATTTGACGTTCTGTAAACCAGCAATATCTAAAACATCTGAATTGCCAAGAGGACCGTGATGAGTAGACTCAGTGGGACCAGTCACTACAATGCAGTTTGACTCTGTGTAATTCGGCCGTTTTTATTGGTTGTTTTGCTATCCCAAGCTGGGTGTTTAGAATTGCTGGTATAGACTTCAATGTCTGTAATCTCTAGATTGTGGTTATTGAATTGTGTTTAATGTAGTTTTTAACAAAAATGGCAGTGCCGCCGCCTCTGTAATCAAGTCTATCATGTCAGTAGAGCAGGTATCCTCTCAATTTTGGATTGTCCGCAGGTCATAAATGATTCTCACTTATTATTGTAATATCTGGATTGTATCTCAGTTAAAATTCTTGTAGTTCAATAGTTTTTTTGGAGAGGCCGTTGGCATTTCAAGCGTCAATTAAAAGGGAGCTTGGAAGAAATTTATTTCTAATAATTACTAAGTGCATTTAGGATAGAGTGTGTGTCTTGAAGGAATTTTTTTGTAGAGTTAGTAATGGACTTGATTTACTGAAATCTTGAAGCATGGTGTCTAGAGAGACAGTAATAACCGCAGTCAGGTTAGGATGTGTTTGATCCTGGCATGTTGTTTTCTTGGGACGTGCCACATCGGCGTACGTTTTGTTCAGTTGATGTGTATCTAATTGATTTTTTGATATTGTTAGAGTCTGAGGTAATCCAGCTTCCTTTTATTGTGTGCGAGGTTGAGAGGAAGTCTGATTATTTCTCACCTTTGTAATTTGCATATTTGGCCGTATGGTAGGTTCAGCACAGGTATTAGTAGCGTGGTTTTCTCCACATTTCAAACACCTGTAGTCAGCTCTACATAGTTTTTGAGCATGGCTATATTTCTGATATCTGTGGCACTGCTTTGCTGATGTTCTTTTTTTTAAAGGTTCAGGCGTTATCCTGAGCCCAGAGATCGATGTTAATTCATAAATATTTTTATGGAAGTTGTGAATTTCCGCCAAGACAAGTGGCATCAGTCTCTTGTTAGCTCTAAACATTCTGCTCACTTTGCCCTGCGGCAAACCCTGATAGCTGAGATTTGTCGCTATATCCTCAGTAACTCCTCTCATTACTACCTTTAGGAATTTTTCAGAGCTGAGGGAGAATATGTGTTATTGTACGTTGAAGTTGTCCATTACTTTGGTTATACGACGATAGTCTCCGACTGGAGTGGGCTGAATGTTTATGCCCTCGTCTGCATTTTTTGCCTACGAGTAGGCAATATTTTGATCCTTCACAATTGATATAAGCGACGTCCATTTGCTTTTGTCTAGTAGGATGATTGGAGGCACCTTCTCTTTAAAAGTGCTTGAAGTATCTGTATTAGGAGTGTCATCATCCATTTTGTCATCTCTGCGTGTTTTACGCTCATGTACTTCTCTTAATTCTTTAGGTGGTGAAACCACCAAGCCTATCTCCCCCCCCCCCCCCCCGCCTGCTCCCAAGTCATCACCTTCAGGGTCACTACTTGTCACTGAATATAGGTTTAAGTAATCCGGCCACTCGACTTCAAATTTCTTTAATAGTTTTTTAAGCAGATCGAGAGCTAGGGTTTTGTCCAACTTTTGGATTAAGTCGTCTGTATCAAGATTTTCTGTAATTTAAATAAGCTTGTTACATGTTGAACAGCTATTACTTTTTACAAACACTAAAGTAAAAATTGACACTTGCAGAACATAAAATAAACTATTTCACCTAATAAATTCATGACCACTCGCGACAATTCGTGAATCACAGGAAACGCAAAATCAACATTTGTTGTCGATTGCTGACAGCAGCATTCTTTAATAGTTGCCTAGAACACGTGGTGATGCACGTGAACAAGTATTTCGCATATACGCTGCGTAAGTGACGTTTACAGATATCTGCATAAAGGTTTCTAATTCAGTGGCCGGTATATATAATTTACATTATAGATTGTGGCGATTTATGCAAAAATTGTTAGCGTTCGTGAAAATGAGCACGATCTCTAACGAGATACAAAATATTTATAATCGTTTTTATAATATAGTCTTCATAAGATGACAGAATGCTTAGAGGAAGTGAAGATATAAACTCCGAAAAATAAATAAATAAATAAGGCTGACACGTTGACAGCACTATTTTATGAGATTTTAAACTTAAACCTATAAGGACAAAGTAATGTCAATAACAGCTTCATTAGAAAGCAACTGCTGACATAGAATGATGATTGTTTCATTTCAGATAAAACTGCTGTTTCTTTTTTTAAAAGCTTTTAAAACCGCAATCACTAAAGTAGTAAAGGCGAAAGGGAGGATGGCAGGCAGGTTTATTTCCTGTCAACAGTGTAAGATTTAAGCATTCTTTGGTTCTATTTCTCTGGAATTCTTAAGATGCCTCTCTAAGATGGCTGGCTCACACCTGCGTTTTCGAGTAATTGAACCTATCTATTTAAGTCCTTTTAAGAAACTGCCACGTATATTTATATATCATATACACTGCACTGTGTCTGTCTAAGGTAATTTGTCAGTCCGCCTAAGAGGTTTACATCTTCTGTGAGCAAATCCATTTCACTGTAACTAAGTAATGTTCTCGAGTGATGCACGCATTTTAACAGAATATTCAAAGAAAAAAAATCAGCTAAAAGAATTTTTTTACCCTGAGTTATTTCTATTGTATATCGCATAACTTCTTATGAAATCAGTAATTTGAACATGCTTAAATGTGAAATATATCTATGATACAGATAAACATGTCTTTTACTATATTCTATCATGTGTGTAACACATGATAGAACACACACATATTTTACAGGACAGGGATAAGACAAGAGCAGCGACATTTTATTTTCTTTAAATGTTGATGAAAACCATAGTGAGTTACTGCAACTGCTAGTATGGTTAACAGAGAGGATAGCGTATTCACTCTGCAACCAAAGTCTGCAGGTTCGAATCCCACAGTGACATGGATGTTCGTGAAAGCCTTAAGTGGGAGAAGATAATATTTTCCGGAATAAATTAATGTCCTGCTGATTGAAGACCTAAAGAGATCTGAAAAAGCACTATGTTTGATCTCTATAGCAGGGCCTCTGTATTATGTAATCCTTACATACTATGGGTTTGAAGTCTTTCATGGATAGGATCCATATTAAAAATAAAAAAAAATACACCTAACTAGAAGAAAGTATTGAAGGCTGGCCAAGATATTTGGATAAATGATAACAAAATTATGATATTAAAAGACCGACCTGAAGACACTAAAACATTGCTTTACTCAAGTGCTATTGTTTATAAAAAAAAAAAAAAAGCTTCTATGATCAATTTGGTAGCTGAATGATATTAACTGGGAGATTTTCTAAAACATGGATTAATGTTGAGGTTAGTCGTGTAGAATTAATAAGAAATTGCACTCGTAATTTCCCAGAAGAGACAGAGTAAAAAAGAAAAAAAAAATAGGAGGAGTATTACATGCGACGACTAGCACAAAATATGAAACTGACAACTTGTTAAATGCGTATATTAGAGAGGAGTTTGAGACAGATTAAAACAGCTGTAAATCCTGGACTAATTGGCCTAGTGGATACCTTCACTGATCTCTACCAACATGCTGTAGGTTGGAACCCTATTATGGCATGAATGTTTGTGCAAATATTTAGCTAGTAGATGATTTTCATCGCTAGGTGCGAAATCACCATTTTGCTTGATGGAGACCTGAAATGGCTTGAAAACGTGCCATATTAAGCATCTGGAGCAGTATTATCTAATCCTTGGCCTATCCTATACCTAAAAAAGGTTAACAAACTATAACGGATGAGACTAATAGAAACATAATACAGTAGTTATCAATGTTTAGAATTAATTCGTGAAGGTTTTCTCCCTAAACAACATGTATATGAATGAACAAGGAGAGTGGTTTTAGGAAAGAACTAGTGATAACGAAACAAGATTAGAATTTTAATAACATTTGCCCACTGTTTTCAAACTCAGAATTATATTTAATTCTGAGTTTGAAATGTATTAAAATTTATTAAAATTTATTAAATATTAATATTTTTTAATTTTTTGAAAATTTTATGTCAATAAAGTAAACTTAAAATGCCTTTAAGATTTTTGTTCGCGAACATTGTCATATGAACTACACTTGGAAAACTGCGACTGCCCATGGCTCATTACTGTGCTCTGATGTTATCGAAATGAACGAAACCACTCTAATATTACCATCTGAACAAGATATACTTCCGCACTAGAAAATAAGGACCATCTATCATCGCACAGTGATCTGGCCAAAAAAGAAAAAAGCTAATCGAGTTCTGACCAAGAGCATACGATCTGCAGTCTATGAAACAATCGAGTTTTTTTTTTTAATGTTCTATAACATCTGTTTAATGATATGTGACTTAGATACAGCAGAAAAAAATTATTACTTCCTTACTATGGTTATGTAAAAGTACTGGTGTAAAATATCACAAATCGTCTCCCCAAGCATTCAAAAATTTAGATTTTCTCTTTTGCTCGAAGCATTACTTTATCTCTGAACAATTATGAAGTCTATAAAAATCGTGGATCCGTTCTGCGATTGAATACTGTGTTCGCATTTAGACTAGGAGAACATTAAAAGCTCCCTGAAAATACTTTACTCAGTACACAAGAGAGCAATTAAGTTGATTAATCCTCCTCCTCCCCCCCCTCTCTCTCTCTCTCTCTCTCTCTCTCTCTAAACTCACATAGACGTTCGGATTTTATACAAATATTTCCATCGATATTTTTTACATAATTGCCATCAATAATTCTCCAATTCTCTCCTAAATCTTAAAAAAAAAAAAAAAAAAACGCGTGCAACAGGTATTCAACATCCCTCCAGACTCAGAATAATTTTTTCTTTATTTAATCCTTCCGAACAGTACTTCTTCTTATGTATTTCCTAAAGAATACTCTACAAGTCTTCAATTCAACGTTAAGAAGTTTCTTCTTTCTTCTTGCTTTCTGCCTATCCACAGTACTAATGTATTACAGGTTAAACAACCTCTCGTTGATAGGATTACCATTAAAAAAAATCCATTGTTTAATTGTGTTAGGGGAAAGAAGGACTGAGTAAATACTGAATAACAAAAATTAGCTAAGTAATATCTTAACCTGAATGACAGCTTAAATTTCACCGGTTCCACAGTTTCTAAAAATTGTATCTTCGTTGTGACGACCTAATTATGAATACCATCTGAATAAAATTTTTAAAATTATATTAAGCTATCAAATAAATAAATAAGCATTTAAACAATAACCGAAATTTAAAACAATTAACTGGAGTGTTTTTCGACTTTTTTTTTAGATTCAGTTCCTAAATAATAATGTTTCTTCGTCAATATTTTGCTACTAAATTAAAGATTACCAAAGGATAATTAAAATTCACAAACTTTCTAGTGGCCTTGTGAATATCGACGTTTTCATTTCCTCCCGAGCGAGTTAGTAGATCAGTTAGTCTGTAGTTATGTGAGTGAGTTCCTATTTCTAACACTTACGTTTTTTTTACCCCCCGCAATTCTGAAAACGCAACCTCTCCCTCTCTCTCTCTCTCTCCACAGTAGTCGTATTTCACCAATGTCGTGCAAACGACTTCAGTTCCGTATGACACTCCCCTAATAAACACCATTAAGAGATTTGTATTGTTACTGGTTTCTTGCCAAACTTTTTTTCTTTCTTTTTTTATATGAAAATCAACTTGACAAACGAACTTGCATGTTCATTTCTAGTTTTCGAGTGTTGGCAATAGAAGTAAAGTTTTCAAAAATAACTCGATTACGAAATCTCTTCTTGCATAAATAAAAATCGTAGAATTTCAAAATATGCGGTTGGCATATAAAACATTAGCAGGACTGATAATAGGAACTTTGTTTTATAGTCGCAATAATTATACAAGATACAATCCGAACAGTTATTCTCTTCGGACGAAAAAGGGTACGCTACTACCCTGCTTGTGTGGAAGCATGTCCAGTTATTCTTGATCCCAGTACCATTATAAAGAAGGTGTCCATCCCGCAGCTACATGGACCATTTCTTCAAACTGTGCAGCCCACTTCTATATAGTCGTCCTACCTATTTTGATCGTCGAGTACAAATTGAATACAGTATTAGTATTTATTAATTCGTGCTTATTACTAAGACAATCAAACCGCAATTTATTTTCTAAGCCGCTAACTTACTATTGAATATCGAAACTTGAAGTTGCAAAAGATAGGAGTTGCCTATCTTCGGTACAAATTTTGTAATGCTAAAATGCAACCCCCCCCCCGTCAGAAGGAAATGCATTTCCTTATAGGACACTGAAGGCTTTTCACTGCGTGTTTTGCATTCGATTACTTCTAATTTATATTAAAATCTCCAAGCAAAAGAAAAAAGAATCACAGGTTGAAAGTATTTCTAATTGAGCAATATACCACTGTGTATTTCTGTCTTATGATGACGATGTTAAATTTATATATCTCGTTTAATAATAAAAATATTACATGTTAATGAAATGTTATTTGACTTCATGATATAATTGTCTTGGATTTTCGTATTTAGATTAACCGTAAAAAAATAAAAACTAAAATTTTTACAGCTTAATATTGCAAATTATAAATTAAACTATAATCGTTGGTCAAAAGAAATTAAATCCAGTTTGAAAATTAAAAATGTACTGTTATTGGTATGGAACGATCAGCAAAACTCTTGTACTGTTGTATGTTATAAGGGCGTCGCTACCACAAATAGGGTTAGGTGATGTTCGCACACATGTGAGTGTGCGAACATCACCTAATCTTCACATCATCGAATACTCTCAAGCACAATAAAGAAAAAAAAATGCCACGAAGTATTTAATACTGTCTATAACAGTGAGATAAGTCAAACATACAGGGTATTATTACTACCAGTTCTGCAGTCATTGAAACCAGTAATGAAAAGGCTTAAAATAGCACCAGATTTTTAGTAGTGAGATATCACAAATCGTTTTCCCATGACTATAAGAAATCGTAACAAAAGGGGGTGGGATTGCAAAGAAATTCCCAAAGTTATTTATTTTTAGTATAATTACAGTGGCGTTTAGTATAATTCAGTATAATTACGCTGAATTATTCCGCTAAGCCATCATTTTCTCTGCAAGCCACAAAAAATTGTCTTTGTTCATGCTTTCAAAAACTACACATATCAAAAACTGAGTAACTTAACAATAAAAATATAAAATATAAAAAAAAAATCATACAGATATAAACACGCAACGCTATATTTTTTTCCCCGTCAACGTGTTGAAAAAAAATACAAAAATGTGAGCTACTTTCGTTAATGCTACTATATTTAGAATAAAAGGGAAGTGAGGCATTTTATCGATTTGAGATGTAGGACAAACTCTCAAAATGCAGGACTGTTACACTCAAAACAGGACGTGCTGTCGCTACATCTCTGTAGTATGAGAACCAAATTCGTGAATATTCTGTTTGCGCTGTGTGAAGTTTGCATTTTGCTTAGTCTTTGTTAATTAACTATACTGAGTCACACTTGACAAGCACAAAGCATTTTAAATTTATAATGAAGATTTATTTATTCTTTTGAAAATTATTTTAATGATGCCATTTCGAACACGTGTTCGAATTAAATACTGGGATCCACTCATGGAAAATAATACTAGAAATTGCGAAGTGCATTTGCCCTACTGTCGAAAACACAAAGCTGAGAATAAGTTCATGAGAAAGACCTTAAACAGAATTAAATAATGCTTAGGTATTTCCCAAGATACTTCGAGAAGTGTTAACATATTTACAAGCTTATTACTTTTAAGCAGTTTTGATTGCCGAAAGAGTATAAAAGATACAATCCAGTGTGTTTGTTCATTAATAAAAGAAAATACTCTGTCCTCTGCCAGCGGAATTAAAATTATAAGAAAGGCAATTTAGTTACAATTACGAATTTAGAAACCATAGAGGAAAATGTCACAGCTGTTGGAACCCTAGACGTTCCAAAGGAGATGTCACAATTCAATTGCCGGCCTGGTTGGCCGAGTGATTAGCGTATTCGCTCTACAGCCAAGAGGTTACGGGTTCGAATCCCGTCAAGGGCATATATGTTTGTGATTGTCCTATAATCGATTACCATATGTACTGCTGTGACCTGCGTCCTGGCTCAGTATGACCTTTGATATCTTTGCGCCATAAAAAAATGAAAACCACCTCTAACTGATTAATTTACCTGTCATAATTTTCTCCTTGCTCTGTAAAGTCTGTTGCCTACCGTGGCCAAATAATAAATTGGATTCATATAAAGTCTACAATGCTCTCGGAGATTTATCTCCTCCTTGAGGAGGAAAATCTTGCCACACAAGGAATATATATATCAACATTACTCCGAAATCCTTTGAGCGGAAGAAAAAAAAAAGTTGGGTTGACTTAAACAAATCTTAAATTTGTTTAAAAAATGATTGTTATATTTCACTTTTTTAAATTTGTATTTTATGTTTCATTTTTATTTTACATTTTATTTAATGCTTCATTTTTATTTTACGTTAATGTGTCTTATGTACGTTACTATCCTTCTGTATTCTTTTGAATTTATTTCATCATCTGTTTTTATCGCCAAGTTATGGATTCCTATTATAGGTTCCGGTGAAGACTCTCACAGTATGTTTAGTACCGTTTAATCTCAACGTGGCAAACAAACATTGCAAGCAGAAAAACAAATCTGTTTTTCATCTTGCAGTGCTACCTATGTGTTTACTCTCAAAGTAGCAGTCAGAGTTTCGTAGGGCGTGCCTCTGCTAAAGTGGGCTTCGTTTATGTTTCTGCTGTTTACCGTAGCGCGAAAGATTTTTAGATTATATACAGTCTGGCACTTCAGGGATTTTTAACCCAACAAGAATAATATGAACTGTGCATGCCGTTCATTTAAATGAAGTTTTATAAAAGTGGGTCTCTAAGTCAATGCAGTATTGCCGGTGCGATAATTTCTCAACAGATTTCAACATTGTAATTTTCAATACTAATTAAGTAATTAGTTATACTGTGCAACCAGCGAAATTTCTACTAGAATGCATATCCATTTCTTTCTAAAGCCTAGGAAAATGTGATGTGATAACTTTTATAAAATTAGTACTTTTTTTTTAATTATCTATTTATTGTAAATTTGTGCATTTTGAAATTTTAAGTTTACTAGGGAAACTTCTCCACTTTCTTATTCCTAAATTGACCAGTCAATAAAGCACGTTAGTTTATATTACCTGTTAATGTCTTATTTTCTCATATTATTACAAACTAGTTGAAGGGCATGCCTGGAAAGGTGGAAAGTATAATCCCACAATCTTTGAGGTGTGTGCAGTTCGAGTTTCTCTAAAATACGAGTATATTTCCTCTCCAATATTCAATTCAGTGTTCAATATATAAGAATAGAAATACAATTCATCACTGTCTTTTTTATATTTATTTTTATGTACATTGATCATAATCGAAAAGGGTAGTATGAACGGATAGTCGTAAAGCGAAGTGGCATAAAGCGGAGTGTTGCTGTGTTAACATTAAAAAAAGAAGGCATACTACATTTCTAATTGTGGCGCTCTCGTCAAAGCGACAAGAGTTAATGAATAATTTGTATAAATCAGTGAAAACTTACAAAGAGAAGGAAAAAATCAAGTCTGTGCTAATTTCTACATTAGAATTTATAATTCACAAAGAATCATAAATTGCACACAGTTTTATATTATGACACTATTTTTGGGAAAATTTGTAGTACCATGTGGTAATGTTTCATGTACCATGTGGTAAGTGTCATTGTGAAACGTTTTGCAACATAGATAGTATTTTAAATACTATCTATGTACTCGTAATGTGAAAAGTTATGTGTGCTTTAATTATTTTCTACCTAATTCTAATGGAATCGGTAATTATAATATGTATAACACACTACTGATTAGAGGACTCGTAAAGTTATCTACACACAACAGCACTTACGTCATCTCCACCACAACGCCATTTACCGCCCACCAATAGTATTTTTGTCTGTAAACTGAATGCGTTTTCTGGCGATGAGTCTGTATGCTGGATGAAAAACCTGAGTTTCAGGAAGATAAAATCCCTACTTCCATAAGAGATCGGCTGTGTTTTTATGAGTTTTCTTTTTTTTTATTCTAATGTTTGGGCAACGAAGGCCAAGAAATATGAGCAATACATATTTTTACGCGTATTTTTGTCTGTTTAGCAAGAAGGAACTCTTTCGCATGTATAAGATCGGCTGCTTTAAACTTTAGTTCCAAAGCCGTTATAAATACTGGAGTATGCTACGGGATTCCAACGCAGGCAGTTCCAACCACAGGATAGGTGTCCTACTTCTTATATAATTAATGGCAGTAAATTAAAAAAAAAAAAAATTACAGAACTTTTGTACGATTGAATATAAGATTTAATCGAACACAATTTAGGTGGTTTCTCCTTAGGCAGGAACAAAATTTTAGTAGTTCGGTTAAATAAGATTTTAGAATGAGAGAGATCAGAAAATCTAAGAAAAGTGGACAGATTATTTTCTTAGTTTCACTAACAAGATTACAAACTTGTAATTTGTTAAAGTGTAACGATATAACTAAACTTTTGTTAAAGTGTAACGATATAACTAAACTTTTGTTAAAATAACCATATTGTTAAAATCCCTTCCTTGTTTACTGCCAAGGCTGTGAATTCTAAACTTGCATAAGGCACGTCTGGCGGTAAAAAAAAAAATAATAATAAAATAAATAAAAATATAATAATAATTCTGGAAGAGCTTGCATAGCTCCTGGAGTTTAACACCAGGAACTATGCAAGCTAGTCCAGAAGCTTGTCGCTTAAAAAAAGGTGTACCAGAATCACAGGTGTTTGTCCAGGGTTTTTATGTCAAACTTAAATGGTTACTGTATTGCCCTGCATAGGAGAAGTAATTTCAACGTGGTTATTTTTGTATTCACTCACGGCATGCATACTTTGCAACTGCGATGCTCTAATTTTTCTCTTTTCTTGGTTACTATCAATTTTAAAACTGTTTGGTGACCGACTCGGCAAGACGTGCAGTTTAACAAAATCTTACTTAAGTAAGAAATGGAATATCTTCATAACTATTCAAGTGACTCCTCTCTAAATCAAACAGATATTGGCGGATGTATTGCGCATCCATGAATGATTTAAATTAAAAATAAATAAATAAAAACCTTTTACCTGATTATATGTATCGTGTAAAGAAAACTACAGAATTTTCTTCGTGTTTGCTGAAAGGTGAAAAAAAAAAAAAAAGGCTGGTTTATTTCCGAGTAGCCAAATGAGTCTCATCTGATTTTTTTTTTTTTTTTTTTTTTTGTTGTTGTTGTTGTTTTGTTTAACATTGCGTTTCCTTGTCCTATAAATACTTGCTTCGCTTTCTATTGTTAGAGAAGTCAATCTGTTGTGTACCCCTTACTTCTTTCTACTAGACTAGAGGACTGAGGTTTCACACTTAGAATTTTTTTACGCGTTGTTTTTAAGGACGCCCATGACAAGTACATTGTTTCCGAAAGAAGTAATAGAAAGAGCTTCTATTTGTCTGTTCAGCACCATGGTGCAGTGATAAAGATAGCTGTCTTTCTTTATCTCACAAATTTAGATATATTGAAATACAGAAAGGATCTCTAATTTATTATATATCTTCAACATTAGTAAATCGTTAATTTTAGGAAGCCTGTTCAATAACATTATTCAGTTGAAATTTAAATATCAGATACAGAAGATTTTATTTGTATGATGTGTAATCATATTAAAAAAATGCATACCGTTAACTTGCTCGCCTAAGCGCCGTTTTCCTTCTTAATGGCTTCCACAAGCCATGTGCAATATCGTCTGCAGCAATGGAATCCACAAAAATAGTCATAACTATGAAATATAGGCAGTCGTAAGCAAGAGAACGCGCGCGCGCGAGAGAGAGAGAGAGAGAGAGAGAGAGAAATGGTATGTGTACAAATATATATATATATATTTTTTTTCGTTATTTCATACAGAGCTGTTGTGGGCACGTATATGCATGCATGCGAACTTCGAAAGTAAGAGGCAAGATTTATAATCCTCGCACTGGGTACAAAAAGACGTGCTTTAGGGCATTGATCTGGATAACACTTAAGGATATTTCTGGGCCAGCAGTCGTATTTATCGACTGTTGCAGTCATTACACTTCTGCGGCCAGTTCTGTCGAATTTGTATTTGGTCTTTCAAACCCCACTTTCTTCAAAATACTAAACCAGGTTAGCTTAGGCAATTACGACTGACGCAACTAAAGCAATGGAAAACACTAATCAGATAGAACATAATGAAAGTTGGTATGAAGATTTGTAGTAAAATTTGAAAAGTTTCTTTGTTTCTGATTGGACCTTTTGTTATTATAAAATCAGGCCATAACAAAAAATAAAAAATTAAAATTAAAATAAAATAAAATAAAACCCAGAACTAAAAGCGAGTCGCGCTGTAACTATAAAAACTTTCAACACATTCGTAAGATTTTTTACAAAAGTATCCCCACTCGATTGAGGTCTGAATGTCTTAAAGCTGTCATAGACATTATCATTATTCTTGTAAAACAAAGAGTGTATCGATAATGGAAAATTCTACTTCCAACCATTTAAAATTCTGTAGTATGCAATAACAGCGGTTGATTATGATGCATGTTTAGTCATATGGGTTTGCTGCTGTGCAATGAACTTCGTTTTTGAAAGTCCTAGCTGTACGTTAGGCGTGCACAAACATTTTGGTTATCATTCCGCGTTTTAAGTGATTATATACATCGCCTTATAAAAATTTTCAGCTGCGTTTGCCTAATTTTAATGACAAAATTAGGAAAAAGGCAAGAGTCTATAATAATACGTAGGAGGGTGGTCTGAAAAGTTCTCGGCCTAGACATAGATGGCAGTACTATCGACAAGATTTTTTTTTCTTAAGTTGGCACATCTGTCATAAGCATCCATGTGAAATTGCAAGTCATTCTATCAAGTAATTTGTTTTATACAGGTCTAAAGCAAAAGTGTTGTCTGTATTCCTTGAAATGGATAAAATTGAGTATCATGCGGTTATAAAATTCTTTGTAAAAGAATGTTTAACGCCAAAAGAAATTCATTCAAAGTTCATAAAAGTTTATGGACACTCTTCTCCTTCATTTTCGACAATTAAGAAATGGACTGCCGAGTTTAAACGTGGCCATACCAGCTTTGAAGATGATCTACGTGAAGGACGTCTACAAAGTGTAACAACACTAGAAATCATTGATCAAACGCACGATATGGCATTGGATGACCGGAGAGTTAAAGTGCGTGAAATTGCTGAGACTATATACATTTCAAAAGAACGTGTAGGATAGATTTTTTATGAAGAATTGCATGTGAAAAAGCTTTGGCAAGATGGGTGCCACGCTTGCTCACAGCAGATCAAAAACGTACGCGCATGAAATTTTCTGAACAGTGCTTGGAGCGTTTTAACAAGAATAAAACTGATTTTGTGCGTCGATTTATTACTATTGATGAGACTTGAAATCACCATTACACACCAAAATCCAACAGTAGACAGAAGCTGGTTGTTCAGCGCCAAAGAAGACAAAGTCTGTTCCAACAGCGGGAAAGGTCATGGCATCGGTGTTTTTGGATGCTGAAGGCATTTTGTTTGTTAATTATCTTGAAAAGGGTAAAACGATAACCGGGAAATATGATTCCGATCTTTTAACCACACGAAAAAATTCGTGAGAAAAGACCCGGTTTGCAGAAGAAAAAAATCATCTTACAGCAGGACAATGCACCTGCCCACAAAGGTGTTTTGGCAATGGGAAAATTAAGGGATCTGCACTATGAATTGTTGGTAAATCCACCCTATTCCCCAGATTTGGCTCCCTCGGACTTCTGTCTCTTCCCAAAACTAAAACTCTTCCTCGCTGGTCATCGTTTTTCTTCGAATCAAGAAGTGTTTGCAGCTGTAGAGGGGTATTTTGCAGATCTTACCGAGAACTACTACAGGGACGGGATAATGGCTCTGGAGCATCGCTGAAATGAATGTATTAATCTTAAGGGAGATTATGTTAAAAAAATAAAAATAATTTCGAAATTATAAATTCGTTTTTTCATTGTTAGGCCGAGAACTTTTCAGACCACTATCGTATATCAAAATATTGTAGGTTAAATTTTTTTCTGTAATATTAAACGACGCTACTAAACAAGAATGTTATTACGAAACACACTTTTTTCTGATTGTCGGTGATCATTTCTTTACATGTTGGTTTATATACTCTAGAGATATTTGTTTTCTATGAAAATCTGTAAAAATTCCTTACTATACATTCCTTACTCAATTTATATGTCACATGCCATACTTTTATTTTTCTCCCCACCTTTTCTAATCACTGGTACTATTTCTGCCTTATGCACCTCCCCAATTTTATTTTAATGCTTGCATTAGTCTATGTGAACCTTAATCAAGCAAGACATTAGTTATTCGATTAAGGATTATCCGCCTGCTTCCCCCGCCTCTTTCTGAATATGCAAGACGATTTATTTTTGCATTGACATGTAAAACATTCCTCAAGAGGAGAAAATATATTGGACCTTATACTTACTTACTAAGGAACTTTTCAGTGTCATAACGTTCGCGTTGTGACATTTGCAGATAGTAATCTACTCTGAAATTGTAATGTGGAAACTACAGGGTGAAAGTAAAGCATTTGATTATTTAAAGGGAATTAAGATGGCGAAAGGAAATATTTAAGAATTAACTGGACAAAGTTAGTGAGTGGTTTAAATCGTAATGATAAGAAGTATGAAGTGTTCAAGGAATCAAGAAAATTAAAATTGCACTTTCAGAAACTAACACACACATATACATTTAAAACCCTAGAAATAGCACTAAATGTTACCCATTTTGAGCGGTTTCTAGTTAAATGAACAGGAAAAATGGCTTCGAGGAGATTCATTAAGCTATGATAATTTAAAGCCGACAATAGCACACTACTAAATTAATAAGACTAATTAGGGAATTTATGAGGAAATTTCGGAGGGCTAAAGACGGAAACATAATGTATATGCATATTTATTATTAAAAAGGAAAAGTATAAAGAGCATTGGTCCCTGACTATTTCAGCACCGGGAATGTTACTGGCAGACCAAATGAGGTGGCCATTACCGTTAAATCATTTTCTTTTTTCATTTACGCATGAAGATGCTGTTTATAAATCACTTAATTTACTTTAGGGTAAAGTTAATAGCTAGCGAACTTAAAGATACTTTATAAACGAGGATGAATTTAAAAACATTGCATGCATGAAACTTAATACCAAAGCTTCAGGTTATAGATGGAATATATAAGTCGTGTTATATCAAACAAAGAATTGAATATCAAACCTTTGACTTTAATAATGAGGATTTCGGGGAAGCTCTATTTCAGTGATAAGGAAATGTTATCTCAATCGAAATGGTGAACTATACACATAAATTTACATTTGCAGTAGGAAATTATTGTTCTGTTGTTAAGGTCAGGGTACTTTGATATGAACAAAACTATGAAGGGGGTCGCTGAAGGAGACCCCCACGTAGCCTTTTAAGGAATGTGGAGAACCGGTGAAGCCTTTTGACCTAATGTTTAATTCTCACCATTGCGTAGTGCGCCCCGTTAGTGAACGAAGGCGGATGGGCTAGAAATTTGGAATTTAGATAAATTGCATTTTGTAAGGCTTTAAAAAATATTGTCTCAAACATTATGAAATATCATGCACGATAGATATCACCTAGTTAAACAAGACCCTTCTGTTTTCGCGAGAAACTAGTATACGAACCGTTTAAAGTAGCTATTGAAACAAATTAAAATTCAACATCAGAATTCAAGATAGGTACCATCTACGTAAGAAGCATAAACAGAAAATAAAAGGAGAGGAGGATTACCACAAGAATTAGAGAACTATCCCATCGCAACAACTATTGGTTCTTTCTAAATAATAACTAAAAGATGTTTTCATGCAATACTGATCAGTGAAATGAAGACGAAACGAAAGAATACAACACTAAACACAGAGATAATCTTGAATGATAGGAACAACATCGAAATCGGGAATTGGACAATGAGACTTACTTGTGACTATGGTCGCACAGAAGGGTGTACTAAGAAAGAAGTAGGGAAATTCTTCGGGTCATTAGAGAAGGCAGCTGACAAAGATACAGGAAAAGTTGGTCCTTGTTGAATATCTAAACGGCACAGTAGGAAATGAATATTAGACACAGAGAAATGATTTAGGAAAATTTAGAGAAAATTGTAAAGCTAATAATAATGGTGCCTTTGAACAACGTTACTGTTGATAGTGATCTCTCCCCCACTGCTTCGAGACAAGAGGATACAGAAGATCTGTAATAAAAAGTAATCACAATATAGTTTAGAGCAGGAAGAAAATGATTTTCATATCAATGCAAGAAATGCCTCATATTGAAACAAAAATTATTCAATCAGTGTTGAAGAACGCTTTTCACTTCTGAAAGCGATAACGACGCTTTCAGAAGTGAAAATGAGACTCAGTTTCATATATTATCACAAGAAAAATAAAAAAAAGGAAAAATTAAAAAAAAAAAACCAAGAACCAAGCCTTGGAACTCAGTGACAGATGCTGAAGAAAACATGAAATAATTCAACCAGAGAGAGGCATGTGGCGAAGTCGTCTGCCTGGATAAAAAAAAACAAACAAAACTGAATGGTGGACTCAAGTAACTAAGCAAAAGTCATGGGAAGTCTTTAGTAAGAATATAGAAAATAAATATCAGGAAGGTGAATAAATGTTCTGGAGGCTATTGAAAAATATCAGACCAGCGGAAAGAATACTGTAAAAGGAATCGGAAATGAGAATGATGAAATAAAACTAAAGATATTCAGAATGTATAGAGTTATAATGTATAGAATTACCTGAATGGTTGTTAAATGAGATAAGGAATACATATCAATACTTAAGGTAGAAAAAGGCATCAGAAACCTGAACTGAAAAGCGACTTGATTAGGTAATATTATGATGAAGGCGTGGTCAGAAGGTGAAATTCTGGAATAATTGCAGAATTTTGCAGAATAATTGCAAAATACTATAGGAACTCTAAAAAACACTAACTAAATTGAATAACTGTTGTAATAGATATGGTATGTTTGTCTTGTTATTGCTGACCTTCATACCATATTTATTACAACAGTTATTCAATTTAGTCAGTGAATCCTGTAGACTTGTACTTGATTTATTTAGGAGTATAACATCATTTGTATAAAATAAAGAGCTCATATTAACATCTCCCAATTTTGATATCAGATTTAAAACAAACATCAAACATCTACCAATTATCTGATTTAACATCAAACCATCTTCCTGTATTACATTTAATTCTAACTGCTGATATACAACTCAAATATAGAATATGTATTGTCCAATATAATGTCCCATTTATATTGTATAATTGTAGCATTTTGAACAGATTTTCTCTTCCCACATCGAAAATAGGCAGAGACATCAAAAACATCAACTGCATCCTGAATAGAAAACCTATAGAATAAGTAAAACGTTTCAGATTTTAGGCACAATAACTAAACTAGCTGTATCAAAGATACTGTTCTGTTCAAATCAATTTTACTTATGGATCTGAGAGCTGGGTTAGAAATAAAAAAACTTGATCAAAGACTGGGGGGCCACAGATATTGGAGTTTCAAAAATATTACAGGAGTGAACAGATGGCATCAATGGCAATATCATATTAAAAACGAGGATATTAGGAAAGAACTTGACATTATTGGCATTTAAGAATGTGTCCATAAAGCTAATATCAGATGGTATGGCCACTTAAGCAGAATTGGGGAAGGAAAGGTAAACAAAACAAGTTTGCCAGGATGGCAGGAAAATGACTCAGGAAGATCAAAGTCTAGGTGGATTGATATAAAATAAGATGTACCAACTGATACAGCAAGACGTGCCTTAAAAGATAAAAATATAACATAAGATAATATTAGAGACCTGATGTATAACATATAGAAGAAAAATGGTGGATAGGGAGTTAGTAATGAACTAATTTTTTAAGGTAGTATTATGAAATATCCTGTACACACTCTGAGGGTACACATCAGGAATTTGATGATGATATATTTGGGTTTTAGCTAGGTATTTAATGCTATACCTCACAATTAGCCTTTTTTACAGGCTTAACAGATATGGAAGAGTATGGCAGTAAAGTAGTCAGAAGGAAGTTCAGAGAGAAAGAGAGAGATGACAAAGCGGTACTGAAAGGTCATAGCTAAGATTGGCTTTTGCAATTAGGTTTCATCATTGTTACTATTATGTCCATTTTATCAATAAGAGTCCTGAAATTGAAAGTTTAATGTCTAAATCTGCAGACAATATCATCGATATGTCTATTAATGTTACTATTATTAATGTCTTAATGAATTAATGGATGAATTTTATGGATTGATGCATTAATCTGTTAATGTATATTAATGTTTATTACATATATATATATATATATATATATATATATATATATATATATATATATATATATATATATATATAAAAAAATCAGCTAACGCCTTTTTATTCCCGTATACGGGAGTAGGCGAGGCCATTTAGCCCTATCTAACTTTTGGAGACTGAGTGGGCAGTTCAATCTCCACTGGTACCCAATCAGAGAGAGATGGCCCAAGGCTATCACTAATTAAGCGGTACGCAGTGAAGAGAGACGGCTCAAATGTGCCGCCATCTCGTGGTCCCTAACCCTAACACAAATATATTTTAATGTCTGAAATAATGTGGGTTCTACGGTCGATTTTCTTGAGTTTACAGACCCGAGTTTCCGGGAGGAAAAACCTGCTTGCCCGTGCCAGAGATCGACTAACTCGGGAACCGGTCGAAAAAAGGCTTAGAAAAATTTCCTCTAGTCGCCGACTAGACTCGAAACCAAGACTTCCTTCGTGCGGCCAAGTGCGGTGGTGTGCAAACGCCACATCCACTGAGTTACACAGGCTCTGTATTCTACACAGGCATGAAACAGACAATAAAAATTCATATATATATATATATATATATATATATATGAATTTTTATTGTCTGTTTCAAGCAGACTTAAATGGGATATTTCTTTGGTCTGAGAAGTGGCAATTGCAATTAAACAACTTAAAATATGAAGTCCTCCATCTGTGAAATAAGAACTCACAGGTATAAATTCAAAGCAGTCAAAGATGAAAAGAATTTTGGAATAGTGGTGCAGTAGTGTTAGAAGACTCAAAGATTCATTTCCTGTATGAAACAATTCAAACTTGAATATACTGCTCTATATGAGGTTAAACCTCCTTTAGAGTAATATATTCAAGTTTAGAGTCTGTATCTAAGAAAGGATGTTGGTATGCTCAAGCAAGTGACCAGATTGACATCTGGAATGAGTGGCTACCAGTACCGTTGTAGGGTGTAGCATCGAGGCAGCCTACCACGGCGCGTCTTAATAATGGCGCTCGTTCAGCTATATTGCGGTAGGCGCCGTCGCTACGCTAACAATTCCTTTTAGTGTAGCGAGTGCGGAAAGAAGTTTTTCCAAGATTAAACTGATTAAATATTATTTGCGAACAGCTACGACCCAAGAAAGATTGGTTGGTCTAGTAACTATATTGATAGAGGTGGACATAGCTTATAATTTAAATTTTGAAGAGCTTATAAACAGTTTTATTTTGCGATATCGGGTAGAGCAAACATTCAATTAATATTATTATATAATCGTTTTGCATTAATGTTGCTTTTGTAGTAAAAACAAAATAGCGATTGGAGATTTTCTTATATTCTTGTCTTATAATCCATCAGGGGCGATATTTATTTGCTTGCCTCAGGGCGCGCTCTAATCTGGCGACTGCCCTAGTGGCTACACTTGTGGAGAATTTTCGATTTTGTAGGCTGCAAACTTTAGAGATAAGGGGACATGTCTTTTCTTTAAAGCTAGCACCAATAGAGGAGATCAGTTCCAAGAATCAGAAAGCAATCCTAAGAGAGTATAGCTAGTCACGGACCAGTGATTCATCCAGTTTTATTGCAAGCATCATTAGGACTAAAATTGACTTGCTGTAAACCTACTGTTGAATATTATCGATTAGCTATATTAGTTCGACAGTCGGTATTCAACAAAGTACAAATTACCAAATTTGAAACCCAGAATTTAATTAACGAAAGAAAAAAAGAGAGAGAACTTGAAAATAACAAACCACATCCTGAAAGTGTTGTTTTTCTTCGCTTCCTCCTCCTCATTCGCAGACACATTTACAAGTAGCCTCATTCAAATGATTTCTGCCAAATTTGAAATAATCATTTCTTAAGGTTGTTTATGCTTCCATGGGAATTTCGGGTCAACAGGGCAAAAACGAAGGGCGCTGTGTGTGTGTGGGGGGGGAGATCCTTCGTAGATACTGTGCAGGTCATATTGTTCAACTCACGTCGAGAAAAAAATTTGGAATACGGCTGTCTCAAACACTACATAAAGTCTTCTGAAAAATTCGGCACGATCGGACTACGATGTTGCTAAAAAAAAAAAAAAAAAATCAGCGTAATTGGACTAAACGAAGAGAGGAAGAAATTACTGCAAGCAGACACCTACTGGTCATATTTCTCATCCGATTTCGGCTAAACTTTGAATATAGTTATTCTTTATGTTGTTCAACAATTTCCACACGACTGGAACAAAAATGGAGGAGGGAATGTAAAGAGGAGAGAGAGAGAAAGAGAAGAAAATTAAATGCAGCAGACACCATATTGTCCAATAGATTTCGACAGTTTATTCAGCTACGACTTTGTCTAAAATATAAGCGATATGTTATTCAAAATAAATAAATAAATAAATAACTCATATGTAGAAACGTGAGTCAAGTACTGAGGAGCCAACAGAGTGGCTGCGATCCTGAAGCTGCTAGCTATATGGCTGACGTTGCTGTTTTGCTTGTTCAAATTGTAACTTCCTCTCCGGAATTCTAGCAATACTATAACAGAAACAATAACAGAATCAGTACTTATTTAAAATAATGCCAGTAAAGGAGCAGCTTCTAAATTGTAGCCAACTTCCAAATTCTTCAGCATTTGGCTTTTCTTTCTTTTTTAATTTTAATAAGAGATGTGTTCTATGAGATTGAAGTAGCTATGAATATAAATATTATATTTATACTATTAATGAAATAAATGAATTATAGGAATAATTTTATATTTTTACAGAATCGTGCTTTGTGACAGTTTTAATTATTAAGAGTCAGAAATAATATGCAGGTTCGACTTAAGTAATTAAATAATGTAGTTTAAGAAAATACTATTTTAGATTATTTAAATGGCTACTTTTGTTTAGGAGTGTCCCTATTTTTATTGCATTGGCTCTTTATTCAAATCTTAGGGCATTAGTGAAATGTTATAAAACTAATATAGGGTTTTGGGAAAGTGGGGGTAAAGTAATGTGAGGGAATTATTTGAAAAAACCCCGGGTTTTTTATATGTATAATAATAATAATATTATTAGGGGTAGGTAGAGAGTGTTTGGGAGGGGGGGGGGATGTGAGAGAAGGATCTGAAGATAGAAATTATTTTTTGGGGGAGAAGGGATTGATGGAAAAACGTCAGGGGAGGGAGCTTAACAGCAGATGAATGCATATCGCCGGAACAAGGAGGCAGAAAACAACATCCAAAAAATCTATGTCCAAATTTTCCTCCTATAATATTCTTCATATATTAGTTTTATAAAACTTCAATAATGCCCTAAGATTTGAGTAAAGAGCCAATGACATTGTAAAAAAAAAAAGGGGGGGGGCACTCTTAAACGAAAGTAGGCTATATTAGCCATTAAAATAATAGTTCATTTTAGAGGAGTAACATGGGAATTTTATATTAGGTATTATAATACATATTATAATATTTCAGAGAACGATAGCGCGGACAGAACGAATACTGTATTTTCTGTAAATTTATTTCGGAACTGTAAAGAGTTACCTTAAACGCATTCAAGACAGTCATTGACAAGAATGTGTAACGCAGTAATCTACTACTGCCAATATACCGCATTTATTTATTATAGGCCTTGCAGCTTCTTGAGTATGTGCACGATGCCAAATGTAAAAGTCACGAAATACTTAAAACAGAGTAGGCCTTCCCCCTGGGGACGCAATGACCGTGTCTTCCGGTTTCGTCCTTAACTATGGATTTTTGTGCCTAGGAAAAATACTAATTATATTCTCCCTTCAAAACTTTGATCCAATCCAGGGTCAAAATATTATTATGCGCCTCATCCACCACAACGTTCCTGTTAATTCTTAAGTTTTATTTAGAGATTAAAAACAAAACAAAACAATACGTTAGTAAACATTACTACGTGAAACAAAACAACAACGACAACAGAAAAAAAAAAAAAAACCTTAAAAATACTGTATTTTTGTAGTAACTTTCTAGAGTGAGACTGCTGTCCTAGTTACGGCAATGCGGTAAGTAGAGCGGATCGTTCTTTTCTTTAAAATGTTGAGAGAATTTCTCTTAGTAACTCATCGGTGATTCACTGTTTTCTTGTTTCTCAACAGCATGTCTATTAACAGTTATGAATATTTGTAAGAAAACGCTTAAACCAATGATTCGCAATATTTTTCAGCTCGCTACACGCTTTTGAAAATCCAAAACCATCGCAGGGCATCATTAACTGCGAGACAATAAACAACAAAGTGGATAAACTGTTTTGCTTCAAAATAAATAAAAATCTATATTATTATTATATATAGAATTCTGTAAATCTATAAAAACGTTAAAAAGTATGCGATTAATGAGAAAAGAGTATCAAAAATGAGCATGTGTTGCTTGAGTCACTTTGAGTTCAGCAGAGAACCAAAACTTGAGATCAGCGTTCAAATGTTTTATTATCATATGCTAGCATTATATACTGATATGAATTTGATGACATTTAATGAGATTTTAGTACACGTTTATTTCAAACCAGTGCTTCTGTGCGAGCGACTGGTTTATGCTGATCGCTCTTTTAATAATGAAATGTCGTATATTTCATTATTAAAAGAGCGATCAGCATATTTTTGTCAAGAATAAAAACGTAAATGCAGAATATTAATTATTATTACGTGACATCTCCAAGGAGTCCAAAAACTCATCGAGGGAGGGCACCTACTCTACGTAGCACTCTCCGTCTCCACCACTCAATCCGCCAACTACAGCGAATCTCAACTACCATCATCATCTATACTAGCGCCATCTACTGCCTACCACCACCACCACCACTTTCACAGACAATCCCAAACATCCCACAGCCTTTAGGCTGGAGAGTGGATACGCTAACCACTCGGCCAACCAGCCCAATTTCTTCAAAACATTCTTCAAAGTTACATACAATGCCATAAATCTAGAGAAGAGATGAAAAAGCTCAGCAGAGGCCAATTAATAAAAAAAGAGTATCGAGATGAGCATTCGTTGTATGAATTACTTTGAGATCTCCTGAGATCCAAAACTTGAGAAGAAAGTTCTAACGTTGCGTAGGATATCATATATAGCATCATAGAGCTTCCGTAGCTCAATCGGTTTCAACGCTGCACTTTGATTGGAAAGAACTGAGTTCGAACCCATGGGTTTTTAGTCCAGCAAACTGGCAAGAGCACAAGTATTTGCATACAAAAATATACAGCATAAGGTATAAAACCAACCACCTTATCATAAAAATATGGTTACGAAAGCAGGTCCCGAAGTACCGAAGTTTATTATTATTGTTATTACAGTAGCATTATATACTATTCAGATTTTGATGACATTTAATGGGATTAGTACAAGCTTATTTCAAACGAGTGCTTCGTTTTCGTTCTAGATCTAGTCGAGAAAAAGAAAAACATGCCAACTAGTTGACGCACATATAACTGATTGCTGTCAGAGAAAAACGGAAGTAAAATGTCATAACCGTAACCATACAAACTTCATTCAAGAGTATTTCTACAAGAGTATTTCTACTCTTGTAGAAGAAAGCCTTCGAATACCTTAATTAAAATCAAAATATATGTTGAAATTATTCATGCATATAATTCCTTGTTATGAGGCCATTTTTCGATTCACTTATATTTTTATTGATATCTAAATATCTTTCTAGGCCATCCCTAACAATAGACCCCAGTATTTTACCCACGATAGGCTAGTCTGTAGTTTCCTATTTCACTTTTCGAATAACCGACTCTCTTGTATGGATTGGAGTAACATTTACTTCTCTCCAGTCAAGTGGAACTTCCCCTAAATTTAGTTGAAGCCTACTTTTTTAACGGTTTGTTTACATTTTGACGAAAGAAAGTTTGTAAAATTAAATATTAGCCTCATGCCAACATGCATTCTTGGGAATGATTCAGTGAAAAAAACTTATTTAATATAATGGCCATTTCGAATGGTCTGTCATTAATATTCCTCTGCGCTGTTCTCGAAACAGTGAGTTTTGTTTTGGAGTATTCCGTTTTTAAGGAAAGATTCGATAAAGATCCGTATTATTCCGTACTCCTTTCCTTGAAACTTCTAATCAAAGCCTTCCCATATTCTGAGTTAACAACTTATACTTTTGGCAGTCTCTTGACAAATTCCTGTAGAGTTAACATAGTTGTGAAAATTTCTCCAAAGTCTATTATTGTTCCTAACAGTTCCCTATGTCATTAATTAGTCCATCGAGTTGTTATTTTGGTTTGTTTATACAGCGAAACGTTTTAAATGACATAAAGCTGTTAGGAAGCTGAAATCCTTGAAAACATACCCCAGTTATCATTAATTTTCATCTTGCTTATTCAATCAACTGAAGAACTTATTAGGCGCTTGTAATTTCTTTCGTAAATATTCAACCTAAATTTAATAACTAAATACGAAGAGTGAATATAACAACTTTAATTGAAATCTGGTCATTTCACCCTGTAAATTTATATTACTACTGTGTATAAAATACTGAAATGGATGCTATCAGGCACTGTTTCTACTAAAGTCTATATAATTTATTTTTTTGTAAAAAAAAATCGTTTATTTAAAAAGAGAATTAATAATGAAACTTGAAAAGGCATTTGGCAAAAATTAAAAAAATATATATATTTTATGTAGAGTATTCTATCAGGTTTTTAAAATTTCGAAATTTTATATTCTCAATAATATTCCCTTGATATTTTATAGAGCAGTATTTCTTAAACTTTATGAGACTGCAGAACCCTATGAAAATTTTCCTTTCCATTACTGTCATAATTTCTTTCTGATAATTAGATAGGAATAATGACAAGGAACCGTTACCTAACTGTAACATAACTGTTATCGAAATGCCATTATAATAAAAATTTGTATTTTCCCCATTCACTGAACGTTTTTTTTTTTTCAGGAACTTCACCTAATACAAGCTATAAATGTCCGTAAGCTCTGGCGAACCCCTACAAGTTTTCGCAAAACTCAAGGGTTCCGTGGAACACAAGAAATACTGCGCTAGAGAATCTATAACATTTAGATCTTCCCTTTTTAATGTCAAATATTCATGCCGTTCCTTATCTCTTTTCGTAGCTTCGACGGCACTTCCGTAATATTACAATAAATAATTCTGACTGGGTTAGAACCTAGTCGGAATTAATGAAAACTAAGTTTTTTCCCGGCACGTTTAAGGTTTGAAGGGGCAACTAATCGATACAAATTTATGAAAAGAATCAATTTACGAAATAAGCCTACATTAACTAATAGACTAACGTAGGTTCGATTCTACTTGTGGAGTAGAGAATTTTTTAAAAAAAATATTTTTTAGTATTTTTTTACCCCCAGCCTATTTACAATATAGTCTATTTTTGGCACAGATAAATAGTTTTTCTCCAATGGAAACATGGTTTTAAACCCAGAAACTCAGAAAATTCGACTGCAGATCCAACATTTCAGACAGTAATTATGAATACGAGGTGGAGACGTAGTTGCCTGTCGTGTTTTCATTGCAATTAAGTCTTACTCCATCCAAAAACATCGTGACACTTTAGTTCACCTAATGACGGTGAACTAAAGTGTCACGATGTTTTTGGATGGAGTAAGACTGATTGCTAATTTCCTAAATTGAGATGAAAGAAGTTACGCTTACTCCTTTTGAGTTATAAAAAAGAAGTTAAAAGATTTATGTATTCCTTTAAATAACCTATAATGTAATGATCCTGTGAGTTGTAGAGATGGACATTTAATAAGTGCATTTTACAAACTAATAATGAAACTTTAACTCGCAAACTTCTTTGGTAATATTACAATAAATCATTTTAGCTAGGCTTTCCCTAGCTTTTTAAATTCTGAAGAGAGCTAATCAGTGATAACTACTACATATTCTACTAGTTTTTTAGTTAATTATTATTATTATTATTTGAAAAGAGCAGTACAACTAGTGTGGGCACTTTAGTTAACGACTCAGAAATTACCTTTATGAGCCCTACATGTAAACTACATATATCAGCCACTGAATTAGAAACCTTTATGCTGATGTACGTACATATCACTTACATAGCGTATATGCAAAATACTTGGTTATGTTCGTATATAGTTGCCCACGTGGTCTGGGCAACTATATACGAATACTGCTGGTCAGTAATTGTCAATAGCGTTGATCACAATGGGAAAAACAAAAGATCTTTCGGAGTTCGATAAAGGGCTTATTGTGGGTGCCCGTGTGACTGGAGCCACGATTTTGAAAACAGCAGAGCTGACTGTTTTCTCAAAAGGCGAGATATTCCGGGTGTTTAATCAGTGGGAAAATAACCCACTTGCTTGAATAAGAGGTGTAGACAATCTAAGAACACCTAGGACAATTTGTAAAGAACGAGAGTGCCGTCGTCTGAGGTCTGTACGAATAAACAGAACTACCAGTGTGCAGCAACTGACCAACGCATTTAATGAAGACTCTTCTCGACACATATCTCACTGAACTATGCGTAGGGAATTGAAGAGGTTCGGTATTGGCAGTGGTATGCTTATACAGAAACCATGGTATTATATTTATTTAATTAAATAAATTGTAATTAATTAATTAAACAAATTGTAATTAATTAATTAAATAAATTGTAATTAATTAATTAAATAAATTGTAATTAATTAATTCATTAAATTATAATTAATTGAATACATAAATTATAATTGATTAAATAATTCAATCATGGTATTAAATAAATTTCTAACTTAGTGGCCAGTATGTGTACATTAAATTAAAGAAACAGTATGACAGACGATCATTTTAAAATAAGTGATTATATATTATAAATCTAATTTTATACAATCACTTATTTATAAAATAAGTGATTGTAAATTATAAATCTATATGCGATTTAGTAGATGACAGAAAATCTACTAAACATATAATTCTAACGTACAGAATCTCAATTCTGAAACCGAATTTTGAGATTCGAGTCATCTTCAGAAATTATGCTGAATATGTTCTGGTCATCTCAGCTACTGTAGCTGCATGTCATTACCTCAAATCTTTAAATCCATTTACAATCAGACATCGCGTAATGCTGCCTAATTCGAAGTGAATAAATATTCATTATTTATGTGATTACTTTTCGAAACTGAGCTTAATATTACGAATTTAATGCAATTCTTCAATATCAATGCCTAAATGAATTTTCAATATATTATGCGCATTTATTCCTTTTATTTTTAATAACTTGCCATTGAGAATATTAGTAATGTATTAACTAAGGAATAAACACAAATACAACTCTCTGTCAAAAGAAACTTATCCCTTTATTGAAAACCACAAAGTCGTACTGAAAACATCTTCCTGACGTAAAAAAAAGTTTAAAATACTTCCAAGATTATTCAATACAATTAAACAAAATCATTACCTGATAATGGCCTTTAAAGTATTTGGTCAGCATAGAATGGCAGTGGTTACAAAGATTCTTTAGGTTCGCTAGTCATTTTTTTAGCAAGATCGGCTATAATTTCTTTGAATATAACAGCATCTATATTTTGTCCTAGCATGTAGATAAGAAACCAGTCTCCGACGGAACCCCGACGGACGACAGTATGTAGATGGTCCAGATGGTGAATACGAAAACGTATGTTGAGCAGGTAGACCCGAACAGGGGGGCAAGCTGCAATCACCACTCTAAATACCAAAACAATACCCGTAAGAATGGCAAGAATGATGAACCAAAACCATATGAAGATATAAATCTTTTCATTGATTATGTTAAGAGGCATGATACATAAACTATCAAGTGCTTCAAGACCGCCAGAAGGACCAAAATTGAAAAATCGACACTTAGTAACACGTGGGAAGATGTATATCATAGGATCAGTACGATCTTCTTGTTCCATTTCGGAAAAACGAATTACATCAAAACCATAATTAAGGAATTCTCCGTCAAAAAAACGATCCATAAGAAACATTTGGCCAACCACATTGATAAAGGACATGATCTCACACAGAAAATATCGTGCAGCATACCAGTCATGTTGCTTCAGGCTACTATGCAAATAGTTCACTAATAGCTTTTTCTTCTGGTGTTTTTCGCTGTCAGCACATAGTCCGACATCTAAATCCATCATTAATGCTTGGATTTTTCCACCTTCCCAGGTTCTCCAGAACCAACGAGGAATGTAAAAAAGAGACGCTTGGAAGAAGAGCATAAAACAAACCCACTGGTAATATTTGTGGTATCGGAACTTCTCTGGATCCTGAGATGCATCTATTCCAGGATGAGGCACGTCTTTTCCCAGTTTTTTAGAATAGGCTGATGGTATGGTATACGTAGTGTGAATCCAGCAATACGTATTGATATAGCTTTCAGGTATATCGCTCTTTTTAAAATAGCAGCTAATTGGATCCCCTACATACTGTTTGGTAGTAACCACAATGCAAAAAGTCAAAAGAATCAACACGGTGAAGGAATAATGTAACCGAAACACATTGTTATCAATATGAACTCGGCTGATTTTCACCAAACTTTTAAGACTTCTTAGTACGTCCAGCATTACAACTGTTTTCTGTTATTACAACAAAAATATCAAATTCAAAGATGTTAAAAAAGCGCATACGTAACTGCTCTTCAGTTGACCATCTTTAAACGGCAGCTAAACGACATTAAGTAGCTTCATGTTGGCTGTACGTATACACGAAAGCCACGTGTCAGAACACGAGGAGTTGACACTACAGAACAGTAGTCCATAAAACTCTACCGAAGACATTTCGCCATATTTTTAGTGGATCACATTGCCAGCCTGCAGAGTCATCTTACACGGACATTGTTTTCGTTGGTTGCAAGCTTTTGAAGACGCAGGGAGGGCTGTAAAAATAAACACATTCTAAAATATTGAGCAGTGAACACATATGTAAATACACATAATATAAAAAAATAAAATTTAGAACACAATAGAATAATAAGTTAATGTAAAAAAAAAAGTAATTGTTGCTGTAAGTCGCAACTGACACAGCAAATGCGAGGGGGAAAAAATTAATATACGCAACTTCGCAAACACAAAAATCAAACCGTCTCATACAAGTTTCAGAGATATGAAAAGCGTGAATTTTCAAAGAAAATGAAGTTGAAAAAATTAAGATAAAAAAATGTAAACATGCGACATTAATATTCCATTTTCTATTTTAACATAAAGAAAAGTATTGATTAACGTTCTTCTTACATTAATAAAATCTCAACTTTACAAAGAAATTATTCGCTTATATCCGAACCGCTGTAACAGAACCTTTTAAGAAGCAGCTTTCAACTATTACTGAGTGCAAAGGTTAAGAAAATAACTGCACAATGATTATTATTACCTGAGAAACATTATTATAAAAGAAACAAAAGGCTATTGATATTCTTACCATTTTTACGCCAGGCACAAAATGTTCAGCCACCATTATTGACAGGTATAAAAACACTTTTCCGCCGTTTGTTAGACTTCTGAATCTAACATAACGCAGGCAGAAAGTCAATACCCTTATCCCACTGTTCCCATAGTCAGTGTGTAACAACAGGACGAAGTTGGCAATGGCACAGCAGCCGAGAGGTACTCTCTTACAAGCCTATATTTAGACCGGGCCAGATGTTCCTGATTTAAGTATTACCCGAAACACCATCACACGACGCACGATATGACTTAACACGCACTGTAAAATATTAATAAATGTCTACTAAACATTCCTAAGGACTAGCCACGTGGTTTGCTGTTTCAGATAAGCAAACTGGCATTAGGCTCCAAACAATTTTAATACAAATAAAACAAAGCGAAATGACCTAAAAGCGAACTAAACATTCCCAACGCAATACAAAATTCCACACTTCTAGGTAAAAGAGTGCAAATCTTTACACCATTCAGGTGAAAAGGGATTTCCATTTTTCTCTCCTTCTCACTTCGCATTCTTTTTTATGTCATTCTTAGTCTAATCAAGAAGCATATTCACTTTATCTCCCAGTATACGATGCAGCTTTTCTACAAGAAATAAACAACGCAACTGCACTGAAAAAAGACTGAGAATCAATATGCCGTAATAACACGAATTTTGCCTTTTGAGATAAAAATAAATCTGACTGGGGCAACATCAAGAAGAAATAAATAATAAAATAACATCTGATAAATTCTTTCGCGAAAGTCCTAAAATAACTCTGCGTATAACACGGGATTAGAACAGCAGGATAATACCTTTCTTACTATTAATAATGCAGTAGGGGGAAAAAATGACAACTTGGCACTGAAAACTGCTTTATCCATGAGGGTTTCACTTAACGTATGCTCGTATAAAAGTGAAATTCTGATTTACACTCATGTCCACATCAGAAATGGAGTTTTAGCAGAGGAAATGAAACATGAAAGAATATATGACACGAAGTCGTCAATGGACAATATTACGACATCACTTACGCAACACAAACGTGGAGAAATCTAAAGAACAAGTATAAGAACCGATTCCAGCTGAGCTTTTTGCAAACCAATATAACAGCATTTATGATTCAAAGAAAACAAGCGAATAATTTCTTCCTTCGAATGTAAAGACTTTGAAAACTGCATCAAATGCCATAGCTTCTGAGAGGAAAAAAAATTACACATTATCAGATGTATACATTCAAAGGTCTATGCAGTATATGGAAGTCTAGGAGCATCAACAGATAACAAATGTCAACTATGCTACTGTATGTTTTATGTCCGTTTTAATACTGAAAAATC
The DNA here is from genome assembly GCF_054136105.1 of Typopeltis vanoorti. NCBI lineage: Eukaryota > Metazoa > Arthropoda > Arachnida > Uropygi > Thelyphonidae > Typopeltis > Typopeltis vanoorti. The sequence goes on along the minus strand of NC_143568.1, from coordinate 53,696,343 downwards.
CCTCTTTCAGTGGCAGAGGTTTCCCATATATCCAATCGCAGGTACTTGTCATGAAGGCACCAACTATATTAATGGAAGTGCCTAATGAAAGCATGGCGATATTCCGTATAGGAGAGGAAGTATTACTCCAATCGCTACAAAATGTAGAAGAGGGTCATAACGCTGAGAAAAACAACACCAACTCTCCCTTAAAAGTTTATTCAGCAGTAAAATTGCATTGCAATGATTATCATGTATTCGGCTGTACACATGCCAGCCACTGAATTTAAACTTATTTTACAAACAGGCATGCGACTGCCAAATATTGATCCTCTTGAATTCCCTGCGCATACTGCGGTGAGATATGGGTCGGGAACAGCCTTCATTAAATGCTTCAGTCAATTGCTGTACAAAGAAGTTCAGTTTATTCGCACAAGCCTTTTCTGTCGAAGGCGATCTCGTTTCTGACAGACTGTCTTAGGACCACAGCTACACCTTTTATACAAGCAAGTAGGTTATTTTTTCCACTGATTAAACACCCAGGATAGCTCACTGTTTGAGAAACCAGTCAGCTCCGCTGTTTTCAAAATCGTGCCTCCAGTCAGACGGGCATCCACAATAAGTCCTTTATTGAACTCCGAAAGATCCCACTCCCCATTGTGATCAACACTATTGACGATTACTGACCAGTAGCATTCTAGTTGCCAAGAACACGTGGTTAGCTCGTGACTAAGTATTTTGCATATTCGCTGCGTAAATGACGTTTGAGTATATCTGCATAAAGGTTTCTAATTCGGTGGCCAATATGTGTAGTTTCAACTAGTCTTTTAATTTATTGCCCATCAGAATTAAAATACTGCTTGAGAGAAAAATGCACTTCATTTTTTCAGATTTCATCTGAGAAACACAAATGCTTGTACGTGCTCTGACCACAGGCATATAATATGAAGTTCAACAACATTCTTTGTATGTGGTTAGTCGCAAATATCACCTGCTTTCTCTTGTTGAATGCCGTGCGTTAATGTATTTCGTGCACTCAAAGAAATAAACACAAATATTTTCCAACTAATCTTTTAAAAAAAGACAAATAAAAAAAAAAGAAAAAGACGCGGTTCTTATATCGGTGGCTTTTGAACCTTTTAAAGAGATCCTCCTTTGTAAAAAAAAAATTCTTGCGTCCCCTCCTACACTTTTCTTAAAACAATATTGGCCTGTAATTTTCTTCTATTGGCATGTATTTTATTCTAGTAAAACGAAGGTTACAATTTTTTGACAGATACAGTAGTATAAAATTATACTTCAAACCAAAGAAAAAATAAAATAGAGATATCTATTTAAAAAAATACAACTTGAAATTTCTAACTCAGTATATTAATAATGCTGCCAGTGTTTTTAATGCCATTATATTGGCATCGAGTGCATGCGGGACTGTGATCGAAAATAAACAATAATATTGAACATCGCTTTGCGCCCTCCCAACCCAGAGGGAGTCTCGTGCCTCACTGGGGGTGGGGGGTGGGGGAATCGATTATGCTTTATATGTTCTTTTTTTTTTTTTTTTTAACTGTTGATTTCTGACTCTTTCTGTAATCTCTGCGCTAATTTTAAAATAATAATAAACATCGAAGTTGAAAATATACGAAAACCACGGGATATTTTTAAAACGGACTGTGGAATATAATTTCAACTTCAATGTTTATTATTATTCGAACTTCATATTTTAACAAATCTTTAAACATATCTCAACCTCAGAGGAAACATTAAATTCCAAAGATTTGCTGTTTCCGAAGAGTTAATACCACAAAGGTAGGTTGATGATATCATATTACATCACTGTTCTCATTAAAGTATTTTTCCAATATTTAAAATTGAGTTTAAAAATTAAAATTAAATTTAAATATTAAATTTAAAATTTAATATTTAAAAATAAAACTAGCCAAAAACAGTTCGCTATTATAGAGCTCCATATTCATAAAATCTTGTAACTAAAGATCAATTTCCAGTCGTTGTAATGTAACATAACTGATATTGCGTGAAGAATAAGTACACATTGATGTAAAAATATAAATGTAAATATGAATATTGATACAAAAATATAAATATAAATGTTAATCAGCACTTGGAAGCTACATGTAATATATGCACTGTATGCAATGGAACATGTAGGAAATAAATTATCTCCTATTACACACACCAGTGGCGGCCGGTGAAAATATTTCAAGTGATACAAAAAAAAAAAAAAAAAAAAAAAAAAAAAAAAAAAAAACATTTTTTCCCTAATCAATAACGAATTTATTAATAAATAAATTTACATATTAAAAATTGCTTTATAAATATTTCATCCTCACCACGAACAAACACCAATAATAAAAGTTTCGTATCAATAGCAATGACAAGCGCAAACGAATATCGGCTTTAGATCGCAGTGCATTTGTTTCCTGTAACGATAATTGAAAAAATATAACTCTTTTCATATTTTCAAGTGACACTCGTCCTGATTCAGCCTTGTATCTATAATAAATAAATAATTATATGTTATTTTAATTTTAACAAATTAAATAAGATTTACAAAAAATAGTTCGCCACGCACCAATAATGAACGTCTCATATCTCACAGAAATAAGGCGCGTAAAGCATACTAAAGATACACTGCCGTTTGAGCAGTGTGGGAATGACGTAACGTTCAAACGCAAACGAATATCGGCGTTAGATCGCAGTGCATTTGTTTCGTAATCTCAAGCGTCAATCGAACAATTCCAATTCCAATTCCAATTTTTCAGTTTTTCCTTAGGTGTGCTGCAGTGTCGCAGTGTTTATGTACGGGCCGCCATTGATACATACACACACATCGCAAATTTCATATATAAAATGAGTCTAAAACGTTGTGTCTTAGTCACCAACATACAAAACGATTTCATTATGTACAGAGAGAGAGAGAGAGAGAGAGAGAGAATTAGGCAGCAGAAATTAGCAACTGTAAGTGCAATTATATATAGCAGCATTCTTTTAGATTTTCTCATTTACAGCTTTTTCCTAAGAAAAGACTGGCAATAGTAAGTACTGTTAGTTTACAAATATACTTTCGTGTTTAGAAGAAATGCTACTCCGATCGTATAAAATGGTAGCCGATTTTTGTCCGCACGTGTGACGCCACCACTTTATTTTCACTTAGCGAAGACTTGAAAGCCACTGAAACAATGGTGGAAGGAAGATGAAATAGTTCCTTTGCATAAAGGAGTCTCTAAGACTGCGGTAGAAAATTACAGATCAATCACTATTAGTATTGGAAAGGTTGGTCAAAGACAAAAGTCTGGAATGTGTGATAAGAATTTAATACTATACAGCGGGCAGAATGGCTTTGTTAAAAGTCGGTCGTGCCTTAGTAATTTATTAACTTTTTTTTTTAATAACAGAGTGATAGCTGGGTTGGATAAATAGTATGGCTACACGATGATACTGCTGGTTTTTGCAAAGGCAAACGCCTTTGCAAAATCTGATATGGATACGAGCGTGGCCAATGGACAGATAAAAAATACCCCAGGGAGGGGAAGAGAGTCTAGGAGAAAGCAGGTGACAAGTGCTGCGCCGCAAGGTTCTGTGCTTGGACCATTACTGTTTATTTTCTACATAAATGATATAAGAAATGATTTGAAGGGAGATATTCAGTTGTTTACTGATGATGCAAAGTTGAGTAGCGTAATAGTTAACCAAGGAGAAAGCATATACAGGACGATCTAAATAAGCTGACAGTATGGACGAAAGATAATAGATGTCAGTTTAATGTGAAAAGTTTATGCATTTTGAGATTAAAATATTACAAGCTATATACCACACTGACGGAACTGTAACTACAGGGAATTGAAGTACAGTTCCATGAAAAAAGAGACAGCAGTATGCTCTTTTTAGTTCAGAAAGCATATGTGTCCAATGCGGCTCCTGTTCTATGATTTCTGTGAGATAAAAAAATTATTTCTCTCAGAAGTGAGTGACCAAGTTGGTGAGTGGTCTGTGTCATGCCCCTGTGATTGAGGGTTTTGATGATTTTGTAGGTTGCAGAAGCTGGTTGATAGGTTGAAAAGAGGTAGTTATTTAAGTTGCTAAAAGGGTTTTATAGGATTAATGTAGGATTAATGCTGGGAAAATAATTCAGCAATTGGCTAGAGATAGCAGACCTAGAGGTCACCACCTGGAAATTGAGTAAGAATGTAGTTACCAAGGGTGTGAGGAATATATTTTTTGGTTGAAACGAGTGGAATGCTTTGGCAGAGTCAGTTTTGAGTGCTTCGAAACATCCATACATATTGTATGGATGTTTCGGTCTCTCATGACGAGTCTTCCTTTTTTTTTTTTTTTTTAACAGTAATCCGTTGCTGTTGTATGGAAATCCCGCATTTTTCCTCATCTGTCTCTTAGGACTGGTTGAGTCCTCCAATGAGGGATTTTAAGTATGTATTGTTTGACTGTAAATCCGTGTACGTTGATGGGCCGGTTTGCGTGTTCTGAGGGGAAAAACCCGAGTTTCCGGCCAAAAAAAGCCCTCTAACCCCGCATGAGACCGGCTAACTTACCTTTAGTCGAAAGAGACCAGATAAGGTTCCTCACGTCATGGACGGGAATCGGAATCTAACCCAGGTCTTTCCGACGAAAGGGCCTCGTACTATACAGCCTCGTAGCTCAGTCGGTATAGACGAAGCCACGAGGCTGTATAGTAATCAGTACTATGAAGTATGTGATACGTTGTTTAAGTTTCTTATCTAAAAACAGATAATAGTAACTCCATGGAGGCTCCCGTATAATAAAAAATAACAACAGTACAGTTCTCAGCTCTTGGTAAGATGTAAATCAGCATTTATAAAAATGAACTTTTATTATTATTATCATTAAATTATTAATTAATTCAATTAAAAAAAATTAAATTCTTCTTCTTCTGCAGCTTTTCCCACTTAAGTAGGGTCGCTGTTTGTGGTGAGTCTCCTCCACAACTTCCTGTCTTGGGCTGTAGCCACATCCAAGTTCTTCATCCTCAAGTCCTTCTCCACCATCTCTTCTTTGGCCGTCCGCGCTTTCTCTTCCCCTGCACATCCATCTGCATGACCTTTCTTCCCACATACTCTTCCTCCCTCCTCATCACATGACCAAACCATCTCAACCTTGCCTCCTGTATCTTTGCTCCTAAGTTCGCAACTTTCACCGTTCCCCTTATATAGTCATTTCTCAGATGATCCTTTCTGGTCACACCGCACATCCACCCAAGAATTCTCATCTCCGCTAACTCCATCCTGCTGATGTTATTTTTCCTCAGGGCTATAGTTTCCAAAGTATACGTCATAGCTGGTCCCACTACTGTCCTGTAGATTTTGCCTTTTAGATTGATCGTCACCCTCTTATCACATAGCACTCCAGCCATCTCTCTCCAGTTCCTCCATCCTGCATCCCACTTCCTTCTCAGCCTCACCATCCTCTTTCATTGTTGAACCTAAGTATCTAAAGTCACTGACCTTCCTGGAGACATTTCCTTCCAGCTCCAGATCTATCTCTTGGCTGCCATCCACTTTACAACACATATACTCGGTCTTACTTCTGCTCAGTCTCATACCTCACTCTTCCAGTACTTTCCTCCAACTGTCCAGTTTGGCTACCACTTCTCTTGATTCTGCACACAGCACGATGTCATTTGCATACAACATAGTCCAAGGCGCGTCTTCTCTCACTTCCTCCGTCACCACCTCCATCACAATATTAAACAGGAACGTCACATTTCTGTACATCTACTACACCAACCTGACATATTTCTCCGGTACCTTCTTCTCCCTCAGACACCTCCAAACTTATTTGCCTTGGCACTCTATCATACGCTTTCTCTAGATCAATAAATACCAGATATAGCTCCCGTTGCTTCTCTCGAAACTTTTCCATTATCTGTCGTACCCCAAAGATAGCGTCTGTCGTCGATCGACCAAGCATGAAGCCAAATTGCTCTTTTGCAATCTCCACCTCCTTCCTCATTCTTCCATCGAGAACCCTCTCTAGGATTTTCATTGTGTGGGACATCAACTTTATTCCTCTGTAATTCGTAATCCCCTTTACTCTTGCAAGAGTACTTTCCCTCCATTCCTCGGGTATATTTTCCTGTTGACAAACTTTTATTAACAACACCCACAGCAAGTCAATTCCTTCTTCCCCAGTGCCTTCCATACCTCCACTGGGATCCTGTCAGGGCCCACGGATTTTTCCATTCTTCATCCTCTTTATGGCTTCCTTCACTTCCACTCTACTAATGTTTTGCACCATCCCCTCATAAGGCTCCCCATCGTCTCTCTGAGTCTTTGCATTTTCTTCGTTCAAAAGCCCATCAAAGTATATCCTCCTCTGTTTCTTATATCCACATCCCTCCTTAATATCCTTCCTCCAGAGTTTTTGATCTGCCTCACATGTACGATATCCTTTGATGCCTTATTTCTACATTTTGCCAATCGATAAATCTTTATCTGTCCTTTTCTTTCTAATTGATCATAAAGGTCTCGATAGGCCTCGACATGGCCTTCGCCTGTGCAACAACTCTCTTGGCTTCTCGCTTTTTCTCTCTGTCCTCTTCCACTCTTAACTCATCCCACTTCTGCTTTGCCTTCCTCTTAGCCGTCACTGCTTCTTGTACATCATTATTCCACCACCAACCCTCCTTCTGCTCTCTAATCTTTCGGATGTTTCACAAAGCACCTCAATTACACAGCTTAGAATTACTTTTGAATTATGTCTCCACCAGTTTTGCATACTTTCTAATCCATCCGAAATCCTCTCTAACACCTTCCTAAAACGGTTCTTCACACTCTCTTCTTTTAAGCGAAACCACTTAATTTTCTTCCTCCCATGGCTTTCGAAGGTTCTTATCTTCGACTGTATTTCAAAGTCTGCACACAGCAGCCAGTGTTGCTGTGCCACTTGATCTGTTGGGATTACTTTACAATTTGTTACTGCCTTAAGATGTTTTCTTCTAGTCAAAATGTAGTCAATCTGTGAACTATTGTTACCACTTCTAAAATTTAGAAGTGGTAACAATAGTTTCCCTCTTCCCTCTTACAGAAGGAGTTCACAATTGCCAGATCAAACGCTACTGCAATGTCCAAAATCTTCTCTCCTTCCTGGTTCATCATTTCCACTCCATGGCTACCATGCACCCTTTCACAGTCCCTATGTGTCCGTTCAAGTCTCCTCCGACAATCACCATCTCGTTTTCTTCCAGTTCCCTCATTTCTTCATCTAGCACGTTCCAGAATTCATCTTTCTCTTCTGCTGTACAGCCAACTTGTGGGGCGTATACACATAAGACGACCAGTTGCTCTTCTCCTAGACCCAGTTTCATTCGCATGATCCTGCCGTTCCTCCTACCCCATTTGCAGTACTTCACCCTTCATTCTGCCGTACACCACAATTCCGACACCATTTCTTCCCCCTTTATTCGCTCCAGAGTAGAACAATTTATACCCGTCTCCTAGTTCCTTCGCCTTTTCTCCCTTCCACCTTGTCTCCTGCACGCATAAAATGTCCAACTTCCTCATCATGTCTGTCACCTCTCTTCTCCTTCCAGTCATGCTTCCGACATTCAACGTTCCCACTCGCAACATTCTCTCTTCCTGGGCTCGCTTCTTTACCCGCAACCGCCCTTGATGCGGTAGCCCTCGTCCACTTCTCGCAGCTGTAGCGCGATGTGGCTACGCGTCGCTTAAGTGGTACGCCCTAGCCCTTGTATCAATTTCTTTTCGACACATTTAATCATATCTAGAGCTGGCGCTGGCAGTGAAGTTTTATGACCGGATGCCCTTCCTGACGTCAACCCTCGCCATTTATCGGGGCTTGGGACCGGCACCTATTGGGGCTAGCTTTCCCCATTCGGTGACAGCAATAGGCAAAATGACATAGCAAGATAGGAAAGATTCACCCCTAACCCTCGAATATTCTAATAGCATTGGGGGTAAGGAGTAAGAAGAGAAGACAGAAGCAAAGAAAGAAGGGGAGAGGGCCAGTCTACAGATAATATAACAGATGTATATTACATGAAGTAAGGCATGGTCTAGCATCAGGTACCTCGGGTTTGCCATGCCCGTACTCACTAAAGTGAGCTCATGAGTGAATATAAATTAATTAATAATATTAATAAAATATTATTATTATAACGGTGTCTCCGTGGAGTAGAAGCCTCATCGCGGGAGACAATACATTGACACATTAACCATTATTCACATAATACCTTTAATACTTCTTAAATTCATTGACAGACGAAGCATTCACCTCTGGTAACGCGTTCCACACATTCACTACCGTCCAAGCAAAAAAATATAGTCCTAACACCCTTGTAAACCACACTTTTACACAATTTACAGGGATGACTCCTCGTTCTCTCCCTTCCTGCACTGTTCAGAAAAAAGTCATCAGTATCAATCCTATAAAATCCCTTTAATAATTTATATACTTCTACAATATCTCTCCTCTTACGTCTATCAGCTAGCTTTCGGAGCCCACAGACCTTCAATCTTTCCTCGTAGGAAACATTCCACAGATCTGCGAGTTACAATCTTTGTAACTCGCCTCTGGATATCCTTCACTACTTCTTCATCATGAAGAAATCCAGGTGACCAGATCTGTGCGCAATTATCCAAATGTGGTCTTATTAAAATATTGTATGTATATTATTATTATTATTATTATTATTATTATTACGTGACACCTCCAGGGAGGACTCATCGAGGGAGGGCATCTACACCTCAAGGACTCATCGAGGGAGGGCATCTACTCTACGACTTAATGCCTTATAAAGGTGGAACAATAACTTTCCTATCCCTGCTTACCAGTGTTCTTTTCAATATACCCTCTAAACTTAAGTTCTCTGTCCACAATAACCTCCCAAGTTCCCCTGCCTCGTCTACTTCTTGCAGTTCAGCTCCATTAATATAGTACACAGCATGTGATCTCATCTTCCCGAAGTGAATCACCTTACACTTAGCCACGTTAAACTGACAGCCATTTCAATATCTTTGCAATTTGGTAAGGATATCAAATATAAATTTGGAATGAGATATTGAAATAATTACTAAATTAATAATAAATTAATAAAAGCATTAAATTAATAACAACTTATCAAATTAATATTATATTAAATTATTAAATTAACAACAAATGAATAAGTTATTAAATTAATATATCACGAAATTATTAAATTAACAACCAATTAATCAATTATTAAATTAAAAATAGATTAATAAATTATTAAATTAATAATTAATTAGACATTATTATTATTACTGCTATCATTACTACACCACAAAAGTCAACAAAACTCGATCATATTAAAGAGCATTGTCGACAACCTTCTAAAAAATACAGACTGGAATTGCCTACTTAAAATAAATGATCCTGTAACATTATATGAGAATTTCCAACTAAAGTTCATAGAAATATACAAAAAAGCAACAAAGCCTACACAAACGAGGCGACAAACAGACAATAATCCATGGATAAATGGCGATATACTAAATAGTATTACTGTAAAAGAAAATCTATGGAAAAAAACTAAAAAAGTCACCCAGTAATACACATTTACAAACATCATACAAAAACACAAGAAATCAACTAACATCAAAAATTCGTAGGGCCAAAATACACTACTACTTCCAAAAATTCATGGAATATAACGACAACATGAAGCAAACATAGGGCTACACTCAACGAATTAGTAACTCGAAAAAAGAAAACTTCAGCGCACAAGATTTTATTGCAAAAAGTTTCGGTCAGGATACAAACCAAGAGGAACTAGCAGACTCAATGAACCATGAATTCACAAACAATATCACACAACTCAAAAAAGACAATCTACCAACGATCAACAAAAAACTGCCGACGCAAAGTCAACAACAGATTATGTATTTCCACCTGTAACAAAACAGGAACTGAAAGAAGCACTCTTACAGCTAAAACCAAAGACCACTCCAGGAATAGACAAAATAAGACTCACAGACCTTTTAACACTTTCATTGCCAAGCTGAAAATTGGAATTTCGTGTGGTGGCCAATTTTTTTTTATTTTTTTTTTTCCAATTCAGTTAGCGACGTCCACGCGATAACGCGTTATCGGCCGCCCGGTGAGAACTCGCATCACGCGATATCGCGGGATTGGCAATGAACATGTTAACACACTTTGAACAAATAAATCCAATACTTTTGAAACTCATGAACATAATATTTGACACTGGCATTATTCCACAACAAAGAAAAACTGCAATAATTACGCCAATTTACAAACATGGTAAAAGAAACGATACTCAGAACTAGAGACCAATAGCCACCCTACCAGTCGTTTCAAAAATTCTAGAAAAAATAACACACACCAGACTAGAGAACTATCTACAGAAGTACAACATCATCTCAGAAAACCAATACGGCTTTCAGAAAGCAAAAAGCACCATCACTTTATTAGAAGACATCGCCGACGCAAAAAACAAAGCTCTCGACAAAAACAAGTACGCTGTCCTTATACTGCTTGACTTAACCAAAGCATTTGATGCACTTGAACATGACATACTACTCACCAACATATACCCAATAGGTATAAGAGGAACACTGCATAGCTGGTTCAGAAACTATCTTTCAAACAGAACTCAAGTAACAAAAATAGCTACATGTCACAGCCGGGATATACAAATAAAACAGGGTGTCCCTCAAGGCGCGCGCCATATTATCACCCACTCTGTTCAACATATACATTAACGATGTTCATAACCTGGCCATAACAAGTCAAATATTTAAGTACGCAGATGACACCGCAGTACTAGCAATCTGCACAGACATCAACACGGCTCTCTCCAAAGCACAAGACCTAAATGAAATCACAACATACTTCTACCAAAACGCAATTGTAATCAACAGCACCAAAACACAGATGTTAATAATACACAAACCGAGAATCATGCACCCCGCTACACTGCTACACATACCGCTGCATTAACAACAAAAAAACCTGCCAATGTCCCAAAATCAAACCTGTAACACATACAAAATACCTTGGTCTTTACATAGATCGCCACCTTAAATGGACAAAACATATAGAATACCTACATACCAAGCTCCGAATCATCGCAGCGAAACTCTTCCAAGTAAAAGACATTCTTCCATCTAACATTAAAAAAAACAAACAAACTCCTATATCACGGTATCTGCGAATCCCTACTCAGATACGGTATAACAGTCTATGCAAACACATCAAACAGCCACCTAACAAAATTAGAAATATTACATAGGAAAATTGTGTCAACAGTGATTTGGACACCTTATACACAACAGCCAATATCCGACCAGCATATGGCGATACACAGAATCCTGAGAATTAAAAATCTGAAATACTACATAATACTAATAAGGAATTACTTCAACATCACCTATCGAAACAACAGAAACACAAATCGTATAACACGATCCACAACAACTCTCTACATCTCTACACCCTTCAACAACTCATATGGTTAAGATGAAAAGCCAAACGGCTATTTTTTTTTTTCTGGCGAAGTTAATTAAATTAAGGGGATAAAAATCCCTTATTATTTTACAGCCAGTATGCGAAACTCTGAGATCGAAAACTACGATCTAAGAGTTTCATGCCGAAGAACTATCGGCGAATCCAAGCGAAAGTGAACACCTGGTAGTACAACACCAAGGCAACTCGAAGCAAAGGTGGAGCAAGATCCCTCACTATCCTTGATATTTTCTCTTAATGTAAAACACAGCTCCTAGGAGATGTAATACTGCCGTACATTATGAGGAGAGATCACTACCCAGACCGGCTTCAACCTTTTTTGAGGTCTCATCAGCGAGTAGGTAGACCTGGATGATATCAAAGTTTAAGTGAAAAGAACTTACATACCTTCACTATACGAATGCCAGAAAGGTGTACCCATATATTATATTATATTATATTATATTATATTATATTATAACTAAGATGAAAAGCCAAACGGCTATTTTTTTCTGGCGAAGTTAATTAAATTAAGGGGATAAAAATCCCTTATTATTTTACAGCCAGTACGCGAAACTCTAAGATCGAAAACTACGATCTAAGAGTTTCATGCCGACGAACTATCGGCGAATCCAATGTAATGTAAAGCAGTATTACATCTCCTAGGAGCTGTGTGTTTTTACAATATGAGAAAATATCAAGGATAGTGAAGGAGTTTGCTCCACCTTTGCTTCCAGTTGCCTTGGTGTGGTACTACCAGGTGGTCACTTACGCTTGAATTCGCCGATAGTTCGTCGGCATGAAACTCTTCGATCGTAGTTTTCGATCTCAGAGTTTCGCATACTGGCTGTAAAATAATAAGGGATTTTTATCCCGTTAATTTAATTAACTTCGCCAGAAAAAAATAGCCGTTTGGCATTTCATCTTAGTTATAATATAATATAATATAATATATGGGCACACCTTTCTGGCATTCGTATAGTGAAGGTATGTAAGTTATTTTCACTTAAATTTTGATATCATCTCATCCAGGTCTACCTACTCACTGATGAGACCCCAATGAGGGTGGAAACTGGTGCGGGGAGGATCTGGCTTTGAGAGGCTCCGCTTGGAGGTAGGTTTTTGCCTGTCTCTGAGTGGGGCCACCGCTGAGAGCCTGCCACTGGGTAGAGCCAATGCCGAGAAGTTCTTATCGGTGACGGGGTGAGCCTGTCATTGAGTGGAACAACGCTGAGTTTGGCGATCTTTCGGGATCGTCTTATTTTTAGAGCTCGCTTCACCTATACATAAGATGGAAACCGGTGCGGGGAAGATCTGGCTTTGAGAGGTAGGTTTTTGCCTGTCTCTGAGTTGCGCGATCTTTCGCCCAACTCAGCCTCTCCTCATAATGTAAAGCAGTATTACATCTCCTAGCATCTGTGTGTTTTTACATTATGAGAAAATATCAAGGATAGTGAGGAAGCTTGTTCCACCTTTGCTTCGAGTTGCCTTGGTATGGTACTACCAGGTGGTCACTTACGCTTGGATTCGCCGATAGTTCGTCGGCATGAAACTCTTCGATCGTAGTTTTCGATCGAAGAGTTTCAAGAGTTTCTTAGAGTTTCGCATACTGGCTGTAAAATAATAAGGGATTTTTATCCCCTTAATTTAAACTCATATGGTTCTTTGGTGAGATCACATCAGATACCGACGCTACCCAACAACCTACCAAGTAATTTAAAACACATAGACAACTACAGAACATTAAAACACGAACCCTGGAAAATATACCAACAAAGTTAATATACCATTAACACAAATATACACATCACAAATCACGAGCATTCAATGCCCACATCCCATCCATAAACAGTAACAACAACAACATAAATAGTTTAGGCTAATCCCACTCTCTTCAAATTTTGAGTTTTCTGCTTTTGACTTTTGATGAGAACGGACGTATTATTTTAATTATTTTAGAGTGAGCCTGATTACATTGCATACAAGGTTTCTCAGTAACCTCACATTGCACTGGAGCTGGCACAGTTTGATTCCTACTGTCTACCCCTCTGCACGAAACGTGCAAGAGGTCAAATGGCCGGCAGGACCCACCCGCAATGAGGAGCAGTGGTGGATTTAAGGTTTTATAGGGAGGTAGGTTTCCAAACTGTGGCCAAGTGAGATACTGATACTCCTTTCCCTAGTTAGTAGGTCGCAACAAGACTAAAGTTTGCTAGTGTAGACCAACTCAGTTTACAGGACTTTTGCTGGCAGGCCCCTAGCCCTGCGGGATTACATATTGCTAGTAGTCCATCTAGGTCTACAGGATACTTTGCTGGCAGGAAATTGCCACTTTGATATGGAAAACATCAAAGAGCAGATCCAGATCCTTAATAAGGAGCAGTCCCTACAGGTACTGAAACTCATGAATCTGACTGGCCGGGTTTAAAAAACAGTAATCACTCTGATGATCAGAATGGAGATTTTGCTGTCACCAAAATCCCCCTGTCAAAACAACTCTCAGAGAGAGCAGTCTAACAAAAGACGAAGAACTACAGAGGACCAGATGAATGAAGACTCACCAATACTCACCGAAAAGGTGGAACCTGTTATACTAAGGGATAAGAACAAATGGACCACTGTCACATCAGCCCTTAGGGAACATAAAATCTCATATTTCTGGGCTAAAAATCAAGATGGAGTCAAAATCCAGCCAGCCTCAGTCACTGACTACAGAAAATTGACAAAACTAATGGATAACAAAAGTCTTCCGTATCACACTTTTTGCTTTACCCAGTGAAAAGAATCTCAAAGTAGTACTTCGCGGGGTAACCGAAGGTGTCACCTCTGAAGAAATCACTGCTGACCATATGAGTCGGGGCCTAACACCAGTGAAAGTGAGAAGGATGCTCAGGTCAGATAAACAGCCAATACCACTAGTGCTCGTAGAAATTGACAAGGCACAGAAAGAGATATATGAACTGACTGCGATCTGGGGCCTCAGAATTTCTACTGAGCCACTAAGGAAAAAGTCGTCAGCTGGGCAGTGCCATAGGTCTGGCCATGCCCAAAAACTTTGCAAGGCAAATTACAGGTGTTTGAAATACGGCGAGGGCTACCAGACCGTCATGTGTACCAAGCCAAGATCCACACCAGCTAAATGCGCCAACTGTGGAGGACCTCACCCTACCAACTACAAGGGATGCATTACACACCCAAAGAACCGAGGGTCAGCAAAAACTACCCTGTCAAGACACTTCAGCGATGCTCAAGACAGCCGTGCAGGTCGCACACCGGTTCAAATAATCTCCAGCTTGACAACTCAGGAAAGAAAACAAATGTCCAAAACTTATGCAGAGGCAGCACAAACAAAGGCTGCTCCATCTCATGATCAAATAAGCTCAAATCTAACATCAGTATTAACTGCCTCACTAGCTACCAAGTTACAAGAATTCGGCATGACAAATCTTTCGCGATCCTTCACGAAAAGATTCTTACAAAGTACCCACTCAATTCTGACAGCCCTCAATAACGAATAAAAGAAAATTCCATCCCAACTCTCTCATGATCACTGCATGGAACGCCAATGGACTGAGTAACAAAATCCTAGAACTGCAAGAGTTCACTCACAGACACAATCCTGACATAATATTAGTAAATGAAACACATCTCAGGCCAGTAATAACCCCAAGTTTTGTACATAACCACTATATTATGTACAAAACAGACAGACTCACCAGCAGTGGAGGAGGAAAAGCCATATACATTAAAAACTACCTAAGCCACAATGTTCTGACTAATCCACAAACCAAGAACCTAGAGATAACAGGCATTGAAGTTCATAACAACAATGCTGGCAGTATCAAAATCTACGCTGTATATAATCCACCCAGCATTCCATTACTGGTATCTGACTTGGACACCATTCTCAGCTTCACAGACTCCATCATCATGGCTGGTGACTTTAATGCCAAACATACAGCCTGGTATAGCTCCACAATCAACGACAAAGGTCGAACTCTAAACCATTACTCAATACAAAATTCTATTGTTGTAGCCGGACCCACAGAGTCCACCATCATAGCTCAGCTGGAAGTTCAGATGTAGTTGACAAGTCATCCTCAAAAACATCAGATACCAATATCAGCTGGAAACATTAAATGAACTTTCGTCCGATCACAACCTTATTCTGCTTAAACTCGGTACACAAGAGCAATTCTCCCCTCCTCACTCTTTCATATCTTGGGACAAGCCCTCCAGAATTCTCCCTGGTCACACTGGCCAAGTCCCTGCTATTCACACTAAAGAGGATATAGACTTTGCTGTAAACAACCTAATCAGTCAAATAAAAAAAAAAAAACCCAATAAAGTCAGTTACCCAAACTACAGTCTTTCACCCTAGTGATCGGATCCCCGAGGAAATCATGGATTTAATCACACTGAAAAACAAAACCAGAAAGAGGTACCTTAACACAAGAGCCCCGCGAGATAAAACAAACCTGAATAAATTAGACAAGTCCGTGAAGCTCTCCAAAAACATCGAAACCAAGACTGAGAATCCAAGCTAACGAAACTAAACCCAGAGGACAACTCCATTTGGAAGTTCCTGAGAACCTTCCGCACTAAAAGGCAACTTTTACCCCCAATTCAGATCAAGAAGGGAATAGCCCATACTGACAAGGAGAAGGCAGAGGCTCTGGTAGACAGCTTGGAAACTCAATGCAAACCCTCTTATGAAAATTTGAACATCAATCTTATCTACAAGATTCACCGCCGAGTCAGGCAGGCCACAACACAACAAAAGGATGACCTAGAACCTGTCACATCCACTTCTCCAACAGAATTATAAATATCATAACCCACCTGAACAACAATAAGGCTCCAGGTTCAGATGGAATCACAAACAAAATAATCAAACTACTCCCCAGAAAAGCCATTGTACATCTAGTCAACATAATCAATGCCATCCTCAGACTCAAGTATTTTCCCTTAACATGGAAGATAGCGGACATCACGCCAATCAAAAAGATTGGAAAAAAACACCCAGCTCGCTGAAAGCTACAGACCTATCAGTCTTCTGTCTAGCCTTGGAAGATCGCAGAAAAAGTAATCCCTGCAAGGCTTCAATCAGAAACGGATAAACTAGGTATAATTCCTAATGAGCAGTTTGGATTTAGAAAAAACCACCACCGTTCAACAGATCCATAGGCTGATCGAATTCATCTCCGAAGGCTTCAACCGGAACCTCTACACAGCTGAGGTCTTTATAGATGCTGCGAAGGCTTTTGATAAGGTGTGGCATCAGGGTCTTCTCTACAAGCTCATCACATTCAATATGCCTACAAATCTAGTTAAAATAATTCACTCATACATCAAAGACAGAATCATGCAAGTCAAATAAATGAAACTGTGTCAACCAGACGCAAGGTCCTGGCGGGTATGCTGCAGGGCTCACTCCTGGCCCCCTTGCTGTTTTCTATCTATATAGCTGATATCCCTCAAAACCCAAGCTCAACAATCACTGCATTATATGCAGATGATACTGCATTATCAGCAAGATCTCTCAGCCCCGAACTAGCTATCAAAAGACTCCAAAACAGCATTCACACTAGAGAAATGGTTAATGGACTGGAGGATCCAAGCAAATCCACAGAAGAGTTCAGCCATACTGTTCACTAGAAAGAAGCCTCAGATCAAGGAAGATATACATTTACTAGGAGTTAAGATTCCATGGGAGAATACAGTAAAATATCTCGGCGTAATGCTCGACAAAAAACTACAATTCACCAGTCATATAAAACACATAAGTTCAAAGACATTTAAAGTAATTGCGCAGCTCTACCCCATGATCAACAGAATAAGTAAACTGGATACTCAGAACAAACTACTCATATACAGGATGGTAATAAGCCCAGTCATCACTTACGCATCTCCTGCATGGAATCACCTCGAATACAAATATTCAAAAGCTATAAAGAATACAGAACAAATGTCTGAGAATGACTTTGGATGCCCCATGGTTTATCAGAAACTCCCAGATTCACAGAGAAGTCAACATTCCCTACATCACATCCCTCCTTCATGACCTAGCAGAAAAGTTGTTCAAGACAATTAATCATCTGAACCCACTTGATCAAATTGATAATGATGATGATTATTATTATTATTATTCAAAAATTCCGTATAATCTTCATTGTTAATATTAGAAAAACACGTGTTGTAAATATAGATGCAAAAGAGTATTATCAAAATTTTAATTGAAATGCAATGTAGAAAATGAATCACATATGCAGTACTTAGTGCTGAATTTTGTAAAAATTACAAGTTGGAATGTCACCAAAGATGATTATTGTAATTAGGTAAATATTTCAGAAATCAATAAAAAAAAAATTATAGCAGGAGGTAACTGATAATTCTACACCACGCCAGTGCAACTCAAGTCAACACTACGTCATCTGTTTTTAGATAGGAAACTTAAGCAACGTATCACATACTTCATATTAGGGATTACTATTAAAAAATCGAAAAAAATTATCAAAATTTTCCTTTTATTCGACATTAGTACAGCACAGTTTATCTCGTTATGATGTAACAAATATCCAAGGTATCAAAAACCTGTACATGGCAAAGCATAGGTTTTGTCAAGTGTAAACAAATGTTGAGCAGCTATAAAATTCTCTAATTAGAAATTACGATGCCTATTATATAATTTTAATTTAAAATTTAATTTTAAATTAAATTAAATTAAATTTAATTTAATTTAAAATGTCATTTTTTAAACAAATTTTATCTTTTTTATTTCTAAAATATTACACCCTATTTAAAATTACTGAATGCCGAAGCATATTAACATATTAACTTCATGATTACTTTTAACAATCTTACCTGTAAAACGTAAATTCACAACTTGCTTGAAACCTAATTACTGGTAAAAACACAGTTGTTTATCTTTAGAGAGAGGAAAAAATCCCCGAGTTGTTTATGAATATCACTATGCTTTTTCATAATTAGGGTTAGCGATAAATAATACGCACGGTTTAAGCTAAGCATTCGGAAGAGATTAAGACAAACAAAGAATAAATATAAGAGCATTCGTTAACTTCAATATCCAAAATAACATTATTCCTTACCTTAATTATTTTGTATTTCAATACAAAAATACAATTAACACGCACCACGTTGATGTTTATAAAATGCGATTCTAAATAAGCACGCCTAATATATTAAAATGCACCACCTACTGTGTTTGCTTAGAAATAGTACAGTTACAGCATTATTTTATTTTTATTTATTTATTTAAATAATACTGCCTTTTTTTTTTGAAATATTGTTTAATATAGTATTTTATACAAATTAGTTTGGCATTGGACAATTGGTAAAGAATCGGAAGGAATAGAATTCAAATTGCATTATGGTATGAATCAGTTCGTAAACCTCATTTCCGCTTTGCAACTTTTTCACGGGTATTCAAAATAATAAATAAATGAATTAATAAAATAAAAATAATAAAAGAAATTATTATTATTATTATTATTATTATTATTATTATTTAACTTTCACTAAATTGAGATAATGGCTCTAAATAAAGTTAAGCAGTTCTTGCTATGTGATTTGTCCTGCTTTCTCTCTTCATGCTAGCAATGGTATCTGAAACAAGAGCCAAAGAGAACGAAATATTTTTATGCGCTTATGATTCGTGTGTTTGGGTCTGCATTCATTTTCTCGACTTAGAGAACCCACTAATAGATGATGATTTCTATCTCCTTTAGAATGAAAGCCTAAATTGGAATAAACGATGATTGATTTCCAGAAGAGGAGTAAGATTTCAAGGAAGGTTTAGAAATATAAAAATTTTTGCTCAAACTTGGGAACGATATAAAACTGCTAGGAGGATCTGTGATTGATTGGGGTAAAACAGTTGCTGAAATTAAAAATAGTTTCTGGAGGCATAGATATGATAAGTTTATTCAAGACGAAATTATTCATTTCGCTCTTCAAAGAGCTCAACTCATTGAAGGATGAGTTGGTGATGTAAATGCAACATGATATGGAATACATTACATTTTGTGTCCGTTATCAGCTGTTATCAGGAAAGCTATGAATCCAAATTATAGTCATTGTAAGAAGATTTTTGATGTAAAAAAAAAAGGAAGGAAGCAGAGAAAAGAAAATTTATATAAAAGCTACATCTCTGCACACATAGTAATTGAATAGAGGAAACTCAATGGTAAACTAAAAGAAATAGACCAGTTCACTCGTGGAAGAACCTTTGCAAATCCGAAGAAATGCCAAGAAAAATTTCTGATTAGATGGAAACTGCAAGTAGAACCAAATCTAGTTGGAATGGATTCTTCCTTTATTTTGAAAAGCAATATCTCCGTAATCGGACAGTAGTAATTTCTGGTTTATATAATATAGGATGAAACAAAATAATTTCTTAGCGTTCTAGGATAATTTCGCACCTAAACGAGGGCCAAAATATATTTTTCTCGAGATAGGCAACATTAATTACATTTGCAGTCTTCAACTTAATCTCAGCAGTCTAAAATGTTGAGAGACTTAATATTTTGGCCATTACAATGTGTTGTGCGCAAAACTTCTTTAGTTCCGGTTGGTCTGCAGTAATCCTCTGCCTTCACATTAAATGTGGTGGCCTGTTATTACGAGGGGAGCTGGAAAGTTCTGATAAACGCCTAGAACAAAACTGATATTAAAGCAATTGATATAGCCACAAGAAAGTACATATATTTAAACCTTTAACTCTATGCTTCATCAAATTGGAATAATTTGTTCTTTTTCTTTTAGGTTATATAAGAAGACATAAAAATTAATGAATTTTTGTTCTAAGTGTTCATCAGAACTTCCCAGACTTCTCTCGTAGTTTTGGAGCTATGGCCAGCTAGCAGATACTAAACCAGTCGACTAGAGAAAAGGAATTAATTGGCACAAAAGATGGGGTGTGATGTTCTTCAGATGAAAAACAAAGCCTTTATGATACTAGACCCCACTAAATAGCAGATGAATTTAGTTTTTTTCTCCCAGAATAATGCAACCAATTTTGTAATAATAAGTTTGAAGCGAGACATTACCATGTTTGGATTCCAGAGGAAAGATCTAGTTAATTTTTCTCCATTTCTTATCTTATACGCTATGGATGATGTTTTAAAAGTTATGTCAGACATCGTCACCTAACATTTCTACTTTTCGAGGGATAGTTTAGCTTTAAAACGGTTACTCGAAACACCAGCTGCTAGATAATATGCTGGAGTTAAAATGATAAAGCCAATTGGAGGCATTGCTGAAACCAAGGTTCCAGAGGAGGTGGTTAAAATTCATCATGTTTATGGCTTAGTAAAAAATATAATATTTCATTATCCATCTCCTTATCATTTCAACTCAACATCTTTAACATTCATGAAAAATCAAAGAGAAATAAATTACATGTAAAAAGGCAAATTTCCCCAAACCTCCCAGATTCACTTAGCAATCATTGTTCCACCCCTCAATGACGTTCATTTACATCTTCATCGACAAAATTATGCCCACTTTTCCGAGCAGAAACTCAAATTTCAGCTTCTCCCAATACTTTTGAAATTCTTTTACTCTTTTTTTCTGATACATATTAATGGAGTATATTCTTTAATTTAATGCAAACCGGTCTGGGAAGTGCCATTTCTCATAATACATAGCATTATACATGTCTGAAAGGATGTGGGCTTTGCATTATGGGATACCAAGATAAGTGATGTGAAGTCGCCTCTATATACGATGTGTCCAGTCCTGAAGATACTGTAGGCACAAACTTTGTTTGCTTACACTTAGATAAAGGATTAAACCAACAATAGAATTTTCTTTAATTCTTCGCATCTTTTATTTATAGTATAACCAAGTGAAAAAAACTTCAAACATAATACTGGAGTGTTTGCAACTTATAACCAGAAGTTTTTGATGTTTATTGCTAAAAATTCGCTTATTCCGTTTTATCGAATTCATTTTATGTAAATTTTCTTTCTCTCGAAGTTGATTTTCTCCAGACGAAATGTCCTAGTAGTGAAGTTAAAGATTTTCATTTAACATTTCTGACTGGCTTTCCTTTTCAGAGTAATTCAGACAAATTCAATGTTGTTGTTGAATAACAACAACATTGAATTTCATTGAATTCAGCCATTCTCATTGATGCGTTGGCTAGGATGTCTTCGTGATTTGGGTATCATTCGCTTGGGTGAATTATTGTTTTCAATCCTCTGATTCAAAGATTTGCATAGAATGTGATATAATTTTTATTATTATGAAAACATACATTTCCATTCCACTTTAATTTCTTTGCCTTATGTAAGATTTTCAATGCAACGTGCAATAAAGGAGAAGAATCAATCATATATCATTGACTTTCATCGAAATCTTTAGTTTTATGTTGAAAACTTTCAGCATAAACTGAAAAGGAAAATTTACAGTTGTATATTTACCGGTGCATGCAGCATTCAATGTCTCTTTTGGCTATTCATTAGATGATCAGAAGTATTATCTTTCCCAAACTGTACACCAAACTGTCTCCTAGTCCAAATGAGATTTCTCCGACTATTCTGAAAATGTGTGCTCCAGAGTTGACTCAAGTTCTATGTTGCCTTTTTAATTTTCTCTCATTCCACTGAAATAAAATCTATTCACTAGTTTGGCGAATTGCCTGTGTCTAACCTATTGCTATATTAAAAGTGTGTCAATCAGATGACCAGCCGGTTTAGTCTCAAATTTATTCTTTCTAAATAATGCAGAAATTCATTAGCAGGTGATCACTATGGATTCTGCTACTAACGATAATTAGGAAATCTTCTTGCTTATGTCCTCGTCTTGGGACAAAACTCCATGAAAAAAAAAAAAAAACTGAAAAATATTAGGTGGCTGCTTGATATCTTTAAGTTATTTGATTGTGTATTACACAAATGCCTATTAAGTAGGACTCATCAACTTGTCTGTCTTTTGACTTCTTCAAAGGGGTTGCCAGCTTATCTCTTGTCATTATGTGTGATTGAAGATGCATCTTTGTCGCCAAATTTTTTAACTACTGCTGAAGTTCCGCAAGCACTGCAATTTATTAATTAACTTTATTAATTGAATGCAAATCCGAAGTAAGGTTTTGTTGATGACAGTGTACTTTAAACTTCTCTCTCTCTCTCTCATTTGACAAACCTTGCACTCAACAACAAGATTACCAGAACATCAATTTCTGCAAAAATATTTGATCTTGAAACAATATTTCCGTGGGATTCTGATAATATTTTTAACTTAACTTCTCGTAAAATTTATCATGTCTTATTATTCGAAATTATTGGTCTTTTTCTTTAGTCTGGCTTTTAACAATACTAGAATCTCTGGACATAACGATATTTCCTTTCCCGAGAGAACTGTAATTTTTCTTGGCATGAAGACGGTACAGATATCTCTGTTTCAACAAAGAGAGAGAGAGAGAGAGAGAGGAGTTCAGATATAAATGCACTATTTATACCTGAACAGCTATCAGTTTCCCACAAATCTGTCCAAGCATCGTATATTCTCTCTCTCTCTCTCTCTCTTTCTCCTTATCAGAGAGCTCAGATTCTGGTACTTGCATTTTCTACTGTTTTTTCCATGGGCACTGTTAATCAAAGCTGTCATCGAGGTTAGTTGTGAAAAATGGACCTTGAGTAGAAATGAGGAGTTTCTGGACGTGCATGCATGTGTGAGCCTTAACAGGTACAGAAAAATCTTTCTGTGAACTTTATGTACAATTTGGGAAGGAATAAAATGTCAATTCCTTTAAGCCTCTTGGAGATATTGCATTCATCAGGATATCGAAACGGGGTAGAAACAAGAAAGGACGGAATTTACAACTAAGATCTCTAGTGAACATCAGAAGATATGGCATGTGAGCACGTGTAAGGGCTATATCACTATAAGATCTTATCGCGATTATTTATGACCATATAAAGTGTTTCGCTTTTAAATATACAAAGAAAGTGGGAAGGGAAAACCCTGTTTTTTAAGTTAGTGAAATAGTACATTTTCATTGCAGGTTAACTTGATTTGCTCGTTGCAGAATAATTATATGAGGGATTAGAATTCAAGGCGAAAATAAGCGTTCTTCCCTTTTTCCCATTGAATTCTTGTTACTGTTCTTGTTACAATTATTATAATTTTAGTAGAAATATGAGAACATTCTGTTTGATTTCGTTTTAGTTTCACGCGATATGAACCCAAGAATGATTGAGGAAGATACGTTTAGCTGGAAACTGCACTTCTTGGAGAATGCTTCAAGTGGAAGACTTTTCCAGAAAATAGAAGTAGATTAATGAAACAAGAATGGGAAAAGAAGGTTTTTGTTATTCTGCAGATAAACTATGAATGGGTGTTGGGCAGCTGCAGTTCGTGTTATTGTAGACTTAGAGGGAAGGAACCGAGGATGAAATAAAGATATACTCATATATGTCATTTAAGCAGAACTGTGCAAATGATGGAAGTACCTGTAGAAAAGGCATAAAATAGAACTGCCATTTTTTGGAGGTAGATGACGCTACAAATTTGCTGTGTTTGTTCTAAGAAATACCAGGGGGTATCAACCCACAGAGAGGGCGATCTCGTTATTTTTTATTTTATTTGTGTGTGTGTGTGTGTGTGTGTGTGTGTGTGTGTGTGTGTGTGTGTGTGTGTGTGTGTGTGTGTGTGTGTGTGTGTGTGTGTGTGTGTGTGTGTGTGTGTGTGTGTGTGTGAAAAGCTGGGTGTTATCGACTGTAAGGAGAGGAGAACTAATATATACATTTTTTTTTCCGACAGAAAAAGGACTGTCTTTCGGTAGCCAGGTTGTCACAGTAGAGATCACATGTAGAGATCAGTACTGTATTTAAGTCACAGACTGCAGAGCCCCAGGTCATCAGTTAGTACACGTGACATCGTTCTCTGCGAAACATTAATCTCTCGCGACATCACTTTCTGCTAGATCCCATCATACCGTGATAATATCAAATGAAATGATATTTGAGTGATAAATGTATCATGTCCTGAAAGTTAGGATATACTTAAACGTTTTGTGATATTCTCTATATTTCAATCCATTTATTTATGATTCGTGTTGCTAAAAAATAATTCAAATCACATAGCAGTGTTAGTTATGGAATAAGATATTTTTAAAATTCACACTGAGCAGCTTCTTGTACACTACTTAACTTCCTGTTAAGACAAATGCCTCGTATCAAAATAAATAAGATATTCATTTGACGCCATACGACCTTTAGAGTAGGGGTGGGCAAATTCTTCTGTAATAAGAGCCGCATATAATACATTTTTGAAAGTTCAAGAGCCGCAGAAAATATTATTTTAAAATTGTATTTATAAATAATAAAAAATACAACTATATAGCAGTTCTACTCACCAAAGAAGAACATGTTTAATCTATATTTAATCTCTACTCGTTGAAGGCTTTGATTGATTCTTAATTTGTGCAGTTAATAGCATTAAAATCTGGCTGGTAGGATGTCAAAGCTGTTCTAAGGAGCTCGTTGAGGTGGCTGTTAGTGAGGATAGCGCGATGTTTTGACTTGACAAATTTCATTACAGATAAGAGAGATTCAGAGCAGTAAGTTGTCTCAAAAACAGAGAGTAGTCGGAGCCAGTTTTCTGAAGATTGGGATACTTTGCTTCTGGGATTTGTTTCCAAAAGTCAGTTACAAATGAGCTTTTTTGTACTAGCTTCAAACCCACATCTTCCTGCAGTTCAATAAGCTCTGTCTCTATTGAAGCAACATCTGCGGTAAAAGTTGCAACAACAGGACATCCATCGTTGATGACATCAATCACACAAAGATTCACAAGAAATTCAAAACATGGCTTTAACTTTTTTAGTTTCTCAAACCTATTCTCAAAATCATTATAAAGTGTTTCTAAGTTTCCTTCGCATTGTTTCAGATAAAATCGTCCCCCAATGTTGGTTAAACACTCTTATTTCTTGTTCAGATTTCCGTTTTATACTCTTCTGTTGCTCAGTGATTTTAAACAAGGGTTTTATAACTTTCACTAAAATCAGTCTTAATTATTTATTAATCAGAAAAGTACTTATCTACACTAAAATTCACTAGTTATGTTCCGCTACCACCGCAAACGCGTAACTTGTGTGTATTGCATGACGAGTGATGACGCAGAGTGCAGGCAACAGAGGCGGTGGGTAATGCAGCGATCATAGTAATCACTTTTGGAACTAATTTTGGCGGGAGCACACAGGCAATAAAATGTCAAAACACTTTTACCAACCAAATAATAATAATAAAATCCACGTTAACAACCCTTTTGGCCGGTGCTATTTAAAAGCTAAAAATGTAAAGTAGCAAAATATATGTTTTCTTACTTATCTTTAAAGCATTTACGAAATAAAATATTCTAATATTAGTACATACTATGCTACTATAGATTATTAAAATAAAAGTTTAGAAAAAATGGCAATGAAAACCAGTATTGTTTCGGGAGCCGCACCAAGTAGCTTTGGGAGCCGCAGTTTGCTCACCCCTGTTCTAGAGTATAGGAAATTTTCAACTTTCGCAGTATGCTGGTTATAAAAGAATCGTGTAAAAATAATAGTGATAATACTGCTACTTTGCGGTCAACAAATGCTATTGTTTTTGCCTCGTACGGCTTCAGAATAGTACAGAATGACGCACTCGTTACGTAAAATGGAGAGTTCTTATCGAGTTCGATCATATTAAGCAATATTATATTATTTAACATTATAACATGTGCAACATAAATTATAAAGAAACCGTCTGTGTTAAATTGATTTGCAAATATTATTTGTAATTATATTATAATATATATCAATCGATTTGTAAATATTATACGATGAAATTAATCACATATATTTACGGTGACCATTTTTTTTTTTTTTTTTGGAGAAAATAAAGGACAAATCAGAAATTGTTTCATAATAAAAAAAAAAAAATAGGTTGCGTTTATTTGTTTCACTAAAACAAAAAGCTTTATATCATTTATTATAAAATATAAGCGTATACATAGCATTTTAAACAATCATATTATTACTTAAAAAATTTAATTTTTTTATACTTTTCACAAGAATGAATTTTTTTTTAATAAATCAGGTTTGTGTTTTAAAAATTCATAAAACTGTATACAATTCATGTCAAAGTTGCATTTGGTATAAATGCATGCTTTCAAATGTTTCTAATTTTAATTGGGGTTTTTCACTGGTCCACCTATTGTTTACTAATGAAAATACTCGTTCAGTGGGGCATTAGATCCAAGGAGACATAAGCAAAATTTAACGATTTTTGAAATGTTTTTAAAAGATACGTGTTTACGTCCACTCACTCCTACCACAACTTCTACACTACACACACAGTCAAGTACAATATGTACACACGCACATCAACGACGCAGCCATATACAGTATGCCGCGCCGCTAGCGAGTCCCGGCGAAATGACAGTTTCATGTTTCTATGGGCCGTGTGCTGCGCGCCGGTATTCAGTTTGCAATTTCAATTCATAAAATAAAGGACAAAATGGCCATTTTAGGGGGGGGGGAACTAAAGGACAGAGCAGTATGGTCACCGTACAATATTCCTTTTGTTGTTATGATTTGTTTTAAACCTCTAAGGTTCAACTAGCTGCATGCACCAGCTTCTTCCATTCCTTTCTGTCTTGAGCTTTTTTCATTCCAGTTCTGAATTCCCATCTCATCTAAGTCTTTTTAGATATTACTTGCCATATAATGTAAAACATCTGAACAGTTATAGAACATTAAAAGCCGTACTATGGAAATTGTATCAGCACACTTAGAACTTCAACAATTACATACATTTCACATAAAACGTATTAACCACAGTAACAAACGCTACTAAAAAAAAAAAAAAGAAAAAGAGAGTTTAGTTAATCGTTAATACACTGACTTCAGAAATTTTAACGCTAGCTTCGAAGTCAGTGGATTACCCCGTCTCATCATCCTTTTACTAGGGTGCCCACATTGGACCTCCCTAGTTTCAAAGTGTTACTACTACTGAAGTGTATGTTAAGGTGTCGAAATTGTACAAATGAGAAGGAATACTCACCATAGTAGTAGTGCGGCCACTTCTGACAAGATCAAGATCAAGATAAGATAAGGAATCGTGACGTGATTGGTTGATGACGTCATTGTGTGCATGGCTTCATGGGTCTGGAATGTTTGGAATTTCCGTGTAGGCAAGTGTGTCACTGGCTTCAGCTCTTGTGTTTTGGTTCGCGTATGGGATTATGGGTGATCGTAGAGATAAGGATTCGTGTTGTGATTGGTGGTGCAGTTCTGACAAGATGAAGATCAGAAGATCAAGATAAGATAAGGAATGGTGAGGTGGGTGTGTGTTGTTTTCAGATGTAGATAAGTGACGTCATTTGTTGTTTGTAAATAAATGTCGTCATTTGTTATTTGTAAATAAGTGACGTTGTTGTTTTGAATGGAAAGGATGATATTAGTGGATAAGAAATCGTGTCGTGATTGGTGCTCACTTCTGACAAGATCAAGATCAAGATAAGATAAGGAATCGTGACGTGAATGTTTGTTATGAGATATAGATAAGTGACGTCATTTGTTATTTGTAAATAAATGTCGTCATTTGTTATTTGTAAATAAGTGACGTTGTTGTTTTGAATGGAAAGGATGATATTAGTGGATAAGAAATCGTGTCGTGATTGGTGGGACACTTTAAACCAGATCAAGATCAAGATAAGATAAGGAAATGTGACGTGAATATTTGTTGTTAGTTGTAAATAAGTGACGTTATTGTTTTGAATGGGAAGGATGATTTTAGTGGTTAAGTAATCGTCTCGTGATTGGTGGGACACTTTTAACCAGATCAAGATCAAGATAAGATAAGAATCGTGACGTGAATGTTTGTTGTTATTGAGTTTGGAATGATAATTTAATTTAACTATATTCTATGTCACACAAACATACAGGTTTTTTTTTCTTCTCTAGATGGTTGTACTAATTTTCCAATACATTTTGGGTATTTCTTTCCTGTTAAAGTGTGGGAATTCTTAGAGAAAGTCGTGATGGCTCTCGTGTTTCGATCTTTTCTGAATAATTAATTATATTCTTAAAGTACCTGTCCTTAAACACACACACACATACACATTAGACATAAAAAATCGCTAATGTGTCCATGTTGATACTCTAATATATAACCTATGATTATTCTTATGGAAAAAAAAAAAACTATTCAGTATTAGAATTACGCTTACCAAACAACATGCGATCAGTTATGTTTAAGTTAAAAAAGTACTTACAGCTTTCCAGATGACTCTTCAAAATTCGATTATTCCAAAATAGTTCAATTTTATATCCACAACACAACACAAACACAAAAACTACAAAGAATGAAATTTCTGTAAATACTGTAACCTGAACTAGTTACTTCGTCCTTTAGATTACGGAGCATAGATGGTGAGGTTTCGTCATTGCAATATCCCCCAGCGAGCGCTTTTCTTCAAAGGGGATGACATGAGTCACATCCTTAAATTGGGAATTTATTTTCCAACACTGAATATTTCTCATTAAGTCTTTTACAGTAGGTTTTCTGAATATTCCAATTGTTGATTAACATGTATTCACAGAACACAAACACAAATCTGAAAAGAACATTTCACTTTTTCATTATAGCTTACTGTGGCTAACATATATTCACACCACAAAACACACAAAACATAGGAGTTGATAGATATTTCTGTAAATAACCAGAAAAGCTAGTGGACTACTTAATTTACTTTAGTATCCGTTTGGTTCTCTGTATTAATCTTTCCCACGAGTGTCCATCCTCGGTAGGAAGCTCTATGCGCTGTTTTGTTTAGGGTAAGTGTTATTTCCGGTTTCGAATTCCGATTGCTGTTAGAGTATGGAATTCAGACAAGTGAAATTATTATTATTTTTTTTCAAATTGATTGGTTATTTTCTGTATTTTACTTTTACAGGTCATATTCTAACAGAATAACTGAGCAGAATTAATAAATATATATAAAGTATATGAGACTTAGTTGAATATTTAATTTAGATTACTATCCGATTGGTTCGTTCTCTGTTTAATTCCTTCCCACAGTTGCTCATGCTATGTTTCCTAAGCTTGGTAGGAAAGTCTATGCGCCTTTTTGTTTAGGGTAAGTGTAATTTCCTGTTTCGAATTCCGAGTGCTGTTAAGGTATATGGAATTCTGACAAGTGAAATTTTTTTTTTTTTTTTCAAATTGAATGGCTATTTTCTGTATTTTACTTTTAAAAATCAGTTTAATTACATATTCTAACAGAATAACTGAGCAAAATTAACGAATAAATAAAATGTGAATTTATTTTCCAACACTGTAGATTTCTCACGAATTTCAGATTTCAGAAGTAGATTTAGTAGATTTAGTAGAAGTAGACGTAGATTTCAGAAGTCGTATCTTAAAGATATCTCTCTCTTATCTGGTCGCCAACTTGTTGTACCTAGGTGAAAAATAGTGTGTGTGTAGTAACGTGTTGGTTTTAAATATCTAATGGCTCTGTAAAATAACCAAATTCTACAGTATTGTAATTTCAGGTGAAATCTTCTGCACTAAAATTCTGGTTATTAAAATAATACTCGATTTTTTTTTTTTTTTGCTTCTAAGAGTTGACAGATTCTTGATATATTTGAGGGCTTGCATGAACAAATAAGACTTTTAACTCACTGAGTCAAAAAAAATAAATAAATAAAATAAAATAACAAAAATCTAGTTAGTTTGTGGTATTAAATTTTACAAGGAGAAAAAAAAAACAGTTATCTTCCTTCTTAAATTTGTATAACACATATACGACACCCAATTTGTTCATTTTAATTTACACATTTTATTGAATGAAATATTATTTACAAATTGTATTTACTGAATCTAACAATACAGAAAATAAATAAATAAACTGAAAAATACATCAAAGGTTCTTCCCAGACTTGTGGAATTGCCATCACATGGTTTTTGACAATGTGACTCTCATCTGAAAGTTAATTTTTCGTTTGGCATTCGTTGGGAATTTATTATTGTAGTAAAATTAAGGGTTGTGTATTTATTTCTTTGAATCCAATATGCATACTTCAGAGAATTATTAAAAGCACAGAGTCTTTCGTTATGTTTCCAAAAGCATTTAAAAGTACACGTTATGTTTTCACGTTTTGGGCATCCAATTTCATTTAAATCAAGAACAGGCCTCTCTATTAACTTCGTTAATGTTTTTGATTTTTCTCTTCCTTTGGCAAGTAATATATGATATTTGCATGTTGATTCTATCATCCAATTTCTTAGTTTGTCCAAAGATAGTGAACCAATTTCCCACTTCAGCTGATGGTTATATTTTATTAACCAAGAATTCTGTTTTTTAACTCTTTCAGGTAATTCTTTCCAACTACAAGGTGATTTTGTCACTGCATATCTTACACTAATTCCATCAGAAATACAAATTTCTTTAGGAAATAAATTTGAACTCTTGTTCAACAAAAATTGTACATCAATTATCCCAATGATAGCTGAAAATTCGTATTTTTCACCCACTGTCGATTTTTCATAATCGTTTTCCTTCATTCTTCTTCTTCGATTACTTCATATGGCACCACAAATAAATAGTTATTTATTATTATTTCACTGATTATTAGCTCTGATCGTTTACTTTACGGTAACATTCGTTTAAAAATTCTAAACAATTAGAACTTTTCATGAAGAAACTTTCAAAGAATTTGTGGCTCACCCATTATTTTTGCATTACCAAACACAAATCACATAACAGCAGCTGCAGTAGTCCAAAGTCACTCGACTCTCTGGTATTTTCTTATAGTACTGTTTACACTTACCATCCTCTACCCTGACCGTTCCTTCAAAAATGAACCTTTTGCGCAGATGACTCAACGACATGTTTTCACATGCTGTTGGATATACTGTTGGTGTGTTTTTATCTTACTTTGTGTAGGGAAAGGTAAAATTTGTATATGTGTTATCTGTAGAGTACAAACATTTTCTCAATGCCAAACTTTAAAGAAGTGTTAAACTCACGTTTTGTTGGTTTAATTAGGTGCTTCTCTCTTTCTCTCTCTCTCACTCTCTCTCTCTCTCTCTCTGTAAAAATAACCAAATTCTAACAGTTCGGATTTTCGATTATGTGAACGATTTGTTTTCAGATAACTCAAATAATGTCAATAGGTAGCATTAGACAATTTCTAAAATAATCAATACATGGATTTTCGTTTTCAACACCTTTTTTTTTTTTTTTCCTGTCCTGGCATTAATTTCACAGTTGTGATTTTTTTTAAATAATTAAACAGAATTGCATTAAGATATAAAGTTGTGGATTTAAATATCAAGATCTAATCAGAATAAGTGAGTAAAAATTCACTGTGGAAAAACACAACAACAAAAACACACATCTTTGTTCATTTAAGTTTACAAATGCACATTTTATTTTGCTGAAATACTATTTACAAGTATATTCACTGAGAAAAATTCGAAACATGTAATTACCTAAAAATATTTCACAATATTTAGTTTAGACTCTTAACATTTTCCAAAGAGTTCAATGAATAAAATTTTTGTTACTCACTGTTTCTTGGTTACATTACATCAAAATAGCTGGTCACGCAAAAGAATTTTTAAATCAGATACCATGGTAACCACACTTCCATACGTTTGATATTGTGTCAGTCTGGAAATGACACCATGCCTCGCTAAACATTCTGTGTATTCTTTTGTCAGCAAATATACACAAACAGTTTTTGTAAAATGTTCGTAAATGTCCCAAAATAAAGAATCTTTATCGAATTGGATAAAATCTTGAAAGTCTAATTTTACCATTGATGAATTTAAATGTTGAGCGATAATTTTTCCCATTAAACGGACAGATGGTAATTCAGTTTCCAAAAATAGTAAATGATTATCAATGTCGTACATTTTTGTTGAAAATCTCTCAGCTTCTTCACAACTAATAGAAAAAACCTTACTTCCATCAGCTCCTTTATCATCTTGGCATTTCAGAATATAACAATCACCGAGGTCCATTTCGTAGTCAACTCTTCTTTGCAAGTAGCCGAGGATATCAGACCACTTCCTGCGTAATTTTTCCCAAGTGGTCCGGGATAAATACATCACAATGTACGTGTCTTCTAAAATAATAATCGGTTTCCATCCTTTTAGAGCTAGGTGAAGAGTTTTGTCTCGTGCTATTTTCCTGAAGAAAGAAAATTTCAATGACTTTTGTGGCTCACCCATTATTTTACTTTACTTTACTTTCCTGGATACCAATCACCACAACACAATACGATAACTTCACAGGATGAACGAATTGTCGAAACTGCAAAGACACTTGACTCGTTTATTTTTCCTTATAGTACTGTTTACCTGACCATATCCCTGACCGTTCCTTCCAAAATGAAACTTTTGCGCAGATGATTCACGGACATGTTTCTACATGTTGTTGGATAAACCATGACGACAATGACGGATGTGTGTCACCCTGGGAAAATTCCAAGATATCTTATCTCAAAAACATCACCCACAATTCCATAGCCAAACAAAACATGACAACAATGTCGTTATGTGTTTGGATATTTCTGGGGAACATATGTCTCTCATACTGTGATATCACAGAGGGTGACAGATGTCTTCCCTGCAATGCTCCCCCACCTAACCCCATCACCCTAGTCTCTCACAATCCCCTCTCCTCCAGAAGATGTCTGCTCAGCCTAGTGGAGATGAGTGAGCTCATCATTTGCGGATATCTTTTAGCGATGTCACCTCCAATTGATACTGATAACTTTTTTGGGAAAAAAAAATTTTAAAAACTGGTTTTTTATGATAACTTTTTAGGAAAAAACGCATTTTTTATGAAAACTTTTTTGGAAAAAAAATAAAAAAACGCGTTTTTTTATTCCATATACCTTAACAGCACTCGGAATTCGAAACAGGAAATTACACTTACCCTAAACAAAAAGGCGCATAGACTTTCCTACCAAGCTTAGGAAACATAGCATGAGCAACTGTGGGAAGGAATTAAACAGAGAACGAACCAATCGGATAGTAATCTAAATTAAATATTCAACTAAGTCTCATATACTTTATATATATTTATTAATTCTGCTCAGTTATTCTGTTAGAATATGACCTGTAAAAGTAAAATACAGAAAATAACCAATCAATTTGAAAAAAAATAATAATAATTTCACTTGTCTGAATTCCATACTCTAACAGCAATCGGAATTCGAAACCGGAAATAACACTTACCCTAAACAAAACAGCGCATAGAGCTTCCTACCGAGGATGGACACTCGTGGGAAAGATTAATACAGAGAACCAAACGGATACTAAAGTAAATTAAGTAGTCCACTAGCTTTTCTGGTTATTTACAGAAATATCTATCAACTCCTATGTTTTGTGTGTTTTGTGGTGTGAATATATGTTAGCCACAGTAAGCTATAATGAAAAAGTGAAATGTTCTTTTCAGATTTGTGTTTGTGTTCTGTGAATACATGTTAATCAACAATTGGAATATTCAGAAAACCTACTGTAAAAGACTTAATGAGAAATATTCAGTGTTGGAAAATAAATTCCCAATTTAAGGATGTGACTCATGTCATCCCCTTTGAAGAAAAGCGCTCGCTGGGGGATATTGCAATGACGAAACCTCACCATCTATGCTCCGTAATCTAAAGGACGAAGTAACTAGTTCAGGTTACAGTATTTACAGAAATTTCATTCTTTGTAGTTTTTGTGTTTGTGTTGTGTTGTGGATATAAAATTGAACTATTTTGGAATAATCGAATTTCGAAGAGTCATCTGGAAAGCTGTAAGTACTTTTTTAACTTAAACATAACTGATCGCATGTTGTTTGGTAAGCGTAATTCTAATACTGAATAGTTTTTTTTTTTTTTTCCATAAGAATAATCATAGGTTATATATTAGAGTATCAACATGGACACATTAGCGATTTTTTATGTCTAATGTGTATGTGTGTGTGTGTTTAAGGACAGGTACTTTAAGAATATAATTAATTATTCAGAAAAGATCGAAACACGAGAGCCATCACGACTTTCTCTAAGAATTCCCACACTTTAACAGGAAAGAAATACCCAAAATGTATTGGAAAATTAGTACAACCATCTAGAGAAGAAAAAAAACCTGTATGTTTGTGTGACATAGAATATAGTTAAATTAAATTATCATTCCAAACTCAATAACAACAAACATTCACGTCACGATTCTTATCTTATCTTGATCTTGATCTGGTTAAAAGTGTCCCACCAATCACGAGACGATTACTTAACCACTAAAATCATCCTTCCCATTCAAAACAATAACGTCACTTATTTACAACTAACAACAAATATTCACGTCACATTTCCTTATCTTATCTTGATCTTGATCTGGTTTAAAGTGTCCCACCAATCACGACACGATTTCTTATCCACTAATATCATCCTTTCCATTTAAAACAACAACGTTACTTATTTACAAATAACAAATGACGTCACTTATCTATATCTCATAACAAACATTCACGTCACGATTCCTTATCTTATCTTGATCTTGATCTTGTCAGAAGTGAGCACCAATCACGACACGATTTCTTATCCACCAATATCATCCTTTCCATTCAAAACAACAACGTCACTTATTTACAACTAACAACAAATATTCACGTCACATTTCCTTATCTTATCTTGATCTTGATCTGGTTTAAAGTGTCCCACCAATCACGACACGATTTCTTATCCACTAATATCATCCTTTCCATTCAAAACAACAACGTTACTTATTTACAAATAACAAATGACGTCACTTATCTATATCTCATAACAAACATTCACGTCACGATTCCTTATCTTATCTTGATCTTGATCTTGTCAGAAGTGAGCACCAATCACGACACGATTTCTTATCCACTAATATCATCCTTTCCATTCAAAACAACAACGTCACTTATTTACAAATATCAAATGACGACATTTATTTACAAACAACAAATGACGTCACTTATCTACATCTGAAAACAACACCCACCCACCTCACCATTCCTTATCTTATCTTGATCTTCATCTTGTCAGAACTGCACCACCAATCACAACACGAATCCTTATCTCTACCATCACCCATAATCCCATACGCGAACCAAAACACAAGAGCTGAAGCCAGTGACACACTTGCCCACACGGAAATTCCAAACATTCCAGACCCATGAGGCCATGCACACAATGACGTCATCAACCAATCACGTCACGATTCCTTATCTTATCTTGATCTTGATCTTGTCAGAAGTGGCCGCACTACTACTACTCACCATGTTTTTGTAAAAAAAAAAAAAAAAAAAAATGTATGAAACTTGTAGTCTCTGGAACGTTCGAACAACCGAAATCTTACATATTTACTCATTTCAATTTTTTATCGTTCTTTGAAACTAGGGAGGTCCAGTGTGGAAATCCTGTATTATTAGGTAAAATATGACTATTACTATATATACAGTAGTGTAATAAGTAAAAATCTTATTATATAATATATCAGTATTAGTATGCGTAATGTAATGTAATGATATTACTACGTAATATATATGAATATACAACGAATTTACTTTGTACTGTATGGTTGTACGAAATAGTAGGAAATATAATATTTTAATTGTAATGTAAATACTGCGTATAATCACGCTTTCTCAAAATTTGAAGAAAAAAATGTGAACTGCAACATGTACTATTAATTAACTTATGTAATTGTGAATTACATATGGGATTTTATTACTGCGATTGTTATTAATAATAGCAATACATTAATGATTATTTTATACCGTTTGCACGTTATGCAAATTATAAGAATATTATTTAAATTTTGTACCGAGCCACAAGTAATAAAATTTAGTATTATTGTCTAAATTGTCAGTATAACTGTTGTCTAAATTGCACAGGATATATGCATATAATTATATGTAACTTATTTGAGTGATAATGAAGTGCGTAAAAATTGTTGTTGCTGTTGTTGTTTTATTATTATTACTCAGACTACCAGTTTATATGGATAAGAGACAGCAAAATATTCCTTAAAAAGACACAAGATGCAAAATCTATCCAAATAAAATCCGTAGGAGATCTCAACAGACTGCCACATTAAAAGGGACACTGATGAGTCGTAAAGAAGGGGACAACATACCAACCTACATGAACGCAGACCACCGAGCAGATGTAATCACCCCGGAATATGACAGTTTTCACATTCTAAACTCGATAACAGAATGGAAACAAGTGACTACCCCCCAAAAAAAGAACTATATATTCTTCATATCAACATCAGGAGCATTCAAAAATACTGGCTGACCCTGCAAGCTTATCTGAAGGAAGATATAGACAGCATAGATATTTTAATACTAACAGAAGTATCCACAACAAACGAAGAGGCTACCATCTACCAAATGCAAAACTTTCAACAACACAAACACTGCAGACAAATTAAATGAGGCGGTAGTATAATAATATTGAGCAAACATAAATTAGAATAGAAATTAACTATAAATTAGAATATGTAGAAAATATATGCATCGAAGTTAAAAATATCAAACAAGAGAAGTCCTTGATATTAAACGCAATATACAGATCACTCAATTTAAGCACCACAAAATTTCTAGATGAATTAAACAGATGGCTTTCTACCACAGGAAGAAGGCGCCTTAGAATACCTGATAATAATAGGCGACATGAATATAAACATTAGGAACATAAATAACAACACAACACAATATCTAGACCGCTTATCAGCATATAACATAACCCTTTCCATACGTTGTATACACGAGAAGAGATAGTCGAAAGTACAATCACCTCATCTTGTATTGATCACATAAATATACGGGCCCTCCAAACAGCTATACCAGCAGCCGTCATAACGTGTAAACTGGCAGACCATTATGTCACTGCACTACAGTTACATACTGAACAACATACCGAACAGTTATACTAAAACTAAAAAATCCTTAAAACTCACTGAGACTACAAAACAGTATAATAACATCATAAACGAAACTATAGTAAACGACGAAATCAGAAAAACAGACTGGATGCAGATAGCATCGTTAGATTCTGTTGGTGCTATATATAATATCTTAAACTTGCAATTAATAAAATATATAACAAAGCATTAATAAAAATAAAAATACGCTATGATGATAAAAATCCCATATGATACGTAATCTATGGATAAAGGACAGCATATTAATAGACATACAAAGAAAAGGTGCCCTATGGAAACAACTTAAGAAGTCACCTAACAATACCGTTTTACAAGCTGAATACAAAAGAAAACGGAATCTCTTAACAACACAGATTAGAACTGCAAAAAGAAACTATTATAGAAACAAATTAACAACAGCTCAGAATAACATAAAGGAAACATATTGGCTAATTGGCCTAAGAGCATATTGGCTCTTTATTTAAATAAAGGAAACCTGCTACCTGATCAATGAAATGCTGGACAATACACACCACAAAACACACCCTCCCCCCCTCTGGGTGTACCACTGTTTCTTACTCAGAAACAGTGGTACACCTAGAGGGGGGAGGGTAAGGGGCCCTACCCTTCCAAAGAAAAAGGAAAAAAAACACTTGAAAATTTTCCAAAAATCTTTTCCTAATTAATTTTTTTTTTTTTTTTTAAATTTATGTTGTGTCGTGTCTTCTATTTCTATACTACTTATGAATTAGCGATCATTGCAGATTCTCATTCATAGGTCGTATGCGATGAGTAGTGTGCATTCTCAAATTGTCTACTCAACACGCCCCCCCCCCCAGATTAAATCCTGAGTGCGCTACTGCTCAGAAACAATAAAACACAACTTTGCTTCGAGCCCATACTCAAACAGTTGGCAAACAATTATAATCAGCCCTTCGCGAACTCTGTCCAAAAACTACCGGAAACATTCTCTTCTCACACAAATAAATATTCTCTACTAGGACCAAAAGCAATCCAGTCTATATGATTCCTCACAGTAACAAAAGAAGAACCGTCACTAACAAAGAACCAGGAATAGACCGAATCATACCATAAGACATCAAAATACACTCAACTAACCTACGTCCAGTTATACTAAAACTGTTAAATAAAATCTTCGAAACGGGGCACATACCGCCAACACTAAAGACTGCAATAATCACTCCCATACTTAAACATAGAAAAAGAAACATTATAAGTAAATTACAGCCTCATCGCCACATTGTCTGTAATTAACTAAATCATGGAGATCATTGTGTATTAAAAACTCTCCACATACATTGAAAAATTCCGAATCATCTCCAAAATACACGATGGCTTTCAAGAAAATAAAGGAACAGCAACACTCCTGGAAGATTTCACGGGCCTAATAAACGCTGCATTGGATAAAAATAGAATAATATTAGTCGTTTTTATTAACCTAACAAAAGCGTTTGACACACTAACACACAAAACCTTATTGAACAAACTAACACATATCGTAATCGAAGGTCGTCTACTCCAGTGGTTCAAAGTATACATGAAAAACAAAAAACATATCACACGTGTAGGATCAGCGCACAGCAAAGGCACCGGTAACTTGTGGAGTACCACAAGGAGCTGTTCTATCTCCCATTCTGTTCAACATATACACACACGATATTAGCCATCTTCCCCTAAAAAGTAAAATCTTCCAATACGTGAACGACACGGCCACAGTATCCATTCACAACAACGCAAATATCGCTTACACAAATATGAAACACGACATCAACCAAATCACTAACAGGCTAACTGAAAATGGCATATATATACAAACCCTGATGAAACAAGGCTAATGATATTCAAACACCCCCAAACCCTACCCATAGAAATTAAATATCTCACTATCCGACATCCAACCTCCTATACACAAAGCGCTGATCCTACAATCACAACCCTCACACAGGCGAAAAACAATACGTTATCTCGGACTTCACTTCGATACTGATCAAAGTTGGAATAGCCATACAAACTACCTACACAACAAACTCAGGATAATAGCAAGAAAACTATATCGATTGAAAGACATTGCTCCGACACGCATAAAAATAATAATCTATAAAGCATTATGTGAAAACATTTTAAGATACGCAATTACATCATACGCATTCTGCGCAGACTACAAACTTAACAGATTACAATTGTTGCAAAAGAAAATGGTAAAACTGATATTCTGGGAACAGAGAGAGTAGGCCATGCTTATACGGGCAGCATGGACAGAACACAAAATATTTAAGGTGAAACGCTTATGCCACTACACAGTCCAGTAGATGCCCAGAACTCCGCATTCAACATGTCGCCCGATACGGTGACATGTTGAATAGCACCATACGGTTACTTTCGGTGAGTGTGGTAAGTCGTTCACTGCGGGTAGTACTTGAAGTTGACTACCTGCGCTTCCTCTCAGTATGGTATCACTGATTATTGACCTAGGCCCAATTTTTCAAAAATTTGCTAAACAAATTGGCATACAACGTTACATCTTATCACAACGCCTGTTCCCTTCTCGCAACCATTTCACCAGGACACAGTTGTACTGACTTGGGAGCATCATATTCCGCCAATTTATACTAGCTACAAACACGTGACTAGTTACGACACTGCACCTTGCCCATGGAGGTGTCCGTTAACTTCTTTCCAAGCAGTGTACTTACTGTTGCTTGCTCTGACAGTCACAACAGCTAATAAAGGGCGATGACGTGACAGTAATTTAAAATTCTTGTATTATTATTATTATTAATTCGGGATAAAAGATTTCACAAATCAAAACATTTCACAAACACAGTCTTGCAATAAATACAATAATAAAGTAATTTTTTGTTGTTGTTGTTCTGCGATGAAGAAAACGTTACAATTCTGTTTTGACATAAATTGCTTCATTAAGGAAATATCTTATTACAAAACATTTTAAGGAATTATTAAAAACAATTACAAAGCATATTATTCTCTCTTGCTTAACAACTACATTTGCTGTTAATATAGGAATAACATTCTGATGTTGTTGTTGTTAACGTGCAAGTCAAGAATTCGACAATGATTTACGTTAAAAAATGATGCTTATTTCAAAAGAAAAATAAGCTCACTGTTTAAAAGCAGCGTTTAGAATTTCAAATCAAATATCAAAGAGCTTCTAGTGTATGGTTAAACATTTTGAGCACTTCATCATTATCACAGCCATTTTCTGTCCACTGTCCTCCATTTTGTCATATCTTGAGCTTTTCGCTAAATTCTAATCTTCTTCTTAATCTTATCCTACCAACGTCTCTTTGGTCTTCCTGTAGCTTTCTTTCCATCTCTTTCCATTTTAAGTGTTACTTCTTGCAATATGACCTGCCCATTGCCATTTGGATAATTTAATGGCTGTTAACTGGAATTATGCAACTGTCGAATATTTTTCTTAAAAAGAAAAAAAAAAAGATACCAAGAAATTATATACTTGGTTTAATTAATCCTTTATTCAAGTGTAAACAAACAAGGTTGCGCCTGAACTATTTTCAGGACTGTGGCAACTCGTATAAAGAAGCTGACTTTACATCACTTGCCAGTGGCGCACCAAGAGGATGGGCCTTGGGGCCCTTGTCCCCCAAAGAAAAAAAAAAAAAAAAAAAACAGAAAATTTTCCAAAAATATTTTCCTAATTAAAATTCTTTTTTTTTTTTTTTAAATTTATGTTGTGTCGTGTCTTCTATTTCTATATTACTTATGAATTAGCGATCATTGCAGATGCTCAGTCATAGTTCGTATTCTCAAATCGTCTACTCAACTCGTCCCCCCCCCAAAAAATTAAATCCTGAATGCGTTACTGTCACTTGCCTTACTATCCCATAATGCAAAGCACAACTCCTTGCAGACATGTATAATGCTATGCATTATGGAAAAGGTCACTACCCAAACCGGTTTCAAAATAGTTCAGGCGCAAACTTCTTTGCTTACACTTGGATAAAGGATGAAACCAAATACATAATTTCTTGGTATCAAGAAAAACTTCCAACAACTTTCTCTAATCCGGAGTATTTTAATAATAAATTGTGACACCTTTTGGCTACTCGTATATGAAAATATGACTTTTGCATTACTTCAACCTTAGTATCACCTTACCAGATGACGATTCTTCCTATAATCACCTATGCCTCCCCACCCTGGAGCCACACCTCTAATAGTAACATTGTCAAGATACGACGAGTGCAGAATAAGTGCTTGAGAATGATTCTGAACGCCCCGTGGTATGTTAGAAACAATCAACTGCATAGAGATACAAATATTCCCTATATTTTCTCTTTTCTATAATCCTTAGCATCCAAGTTTTTCCTAAAGACGTCCACACATCCCAACGATTTGGTTCAGCAAGCTGCAGCATACGAGGCAACGGACATATTCGAATATAGAAGACCAAAAGCTATATTAGCCTCCTATAGCGATGCATAATCTCCATGCCCATTCAGGGCGAGCAAACTGCTCATAAATTTTACCCTCACTGTAACCACAACAGATAGCGGGGAATATGAAAAGCATCTTGCTTCACCCCTAAAGACATAAATGTCAATTGTCTTAGTATCACCTCTGGGTATGGCTCCCATTAATGAGACCTCAGTAAAGGTAGAAACTGGTTGGTGACTAGTTCCGGGAAGCAGACTTTCTGCACAGGTTAATGGATGGCAACGCTGTAGCCAATGAATTTTTAACTGAGGTTCAGCTGTTGCTGTTATCTCTCAGATGAGATATGAGAGGCTCTGCTCAGTGGTGAAGTGGGCTTGCCACTGGGTAGAGCCAACGCTGAGAGTTCTCGGTGACGGGGTGAGACTATTGCGGAGTGGAACAATCTGAGTTAAAAGATCCTTTGGGTCATTCATTGTTGGGGATCACGAGTTTTTGGAGAGATAACCCGCACAGTGAAACCGGTCTAGGTAGTGACCTTTCCCATAATGCATAGCATTATACATGTCCGCAAGGAGATGTGCTTTGCATTATGGGATACTAGTGATGTGAAGTCTTACCTTCTTTATACGAGTTGCCCCAGTCCTGAAAATACTTCGGGCGCAAACTTGTTTGCTTACACTTGGATAAAGGATTAAAACAAGTATATAATTTCTTGGTATCTTTAATTTATAGTATTACAAAGTGGAAAAACTTCCAACCTTTTTCTTTTAAGGATGTTTTCACTTTTAATATTTTGAAATGTAGACTACTTTTCTTTTATTCTGTCAGTTTTCTAATTTTACGAAAACAAAATTAGAAATCATCATCGTCATAATGCTAAATACGGAATAATCCTTATGATCTAAAGGTCTCATTTTAATCTGATAGCTTTGAGGTCTACCAGGAATTCTCTTCCAGCCTGGTTTATATTTTATTAATTGTTTAGGATATCGGACGTTGTTGGCTATTCGGTTTTCATGTTCTCTCCAATTTTGTCTATATTTGATCAGCTTTTCTTTTCTTGATTTTATTTTTAGTTCTTTTAAAATATCTTCGTTCATTTTTTGTTTGTTTGTATAATGATGCATATTTTGCAATACTTCTCATGAATTTTATTTCACTTGTTTTTATTCTTTGTTTATTAATTGCCCAAATTACTTTTAATATATTCTGCTATATATTTTGTAGCATGAATTCAATAAAGTAATACTTCTGTAAT
Source organism: Typopeltis vanoorti (assembly GCF_054136105.1). Classification (NCBI taxonomy): domain Eukaryota; kingdom Metazoa; phylum Arthropoda; class Arachnida; order Uropygi; family Thelyphonidae; genus Typopeltis; species Typopeltis vanoorti. The sequence continues at coordinate 53,653,212 of NC_143568.1, read as the reverse complement.
TAGCACGTTTTCATTCATTCCCCTTTTAAATATAGGTATTACTATACTTGTATTTTAATTATCTCTGAATGATTTTTTTTCCAAAGGTAAATACGAAATCGAGAAGAATATAGAAAAATGAGTTACTTGCCAAGATATATAAACAACATTACCTACATCTATGTCAGTTATTCAGTGGCTACGCAGTGGTTTTCCATGAGAGTAATTTACGGGCAAAAAATATTTTTCGAATAAATATGAAAAGCCTTTGAAATTTGTGTTATTTTTTCTACTGGTGGGAAGAAATACCATTCTAAACTCTTCGTTAACTCAGGAACAATTTCTGAGAGCACAGAATATCGAACAGGATATTTTTGAATTATTTTAATAATCCTTTAATGTCGTGTGTCATTTAATGTTGGGAACAAAATAATTCCTCTCTGTGGGCAGCTCCTTGTAGAGAGACGGATACTAATTAAAAACCATACAGATGTTTAAGTTGGCTATCAGAAGAGAGAGAGAGAGAGAGAGAGAGAGAGAGAGAGAGAGAGAGAGAAAAAAGAGCACCAAGTTTGGTTGCAATTGCTAGAACCGTTTAAGAGATTAAACAAAAATGAAAATCCTGATCGAGTTCTTAATCAATTAGAATTATTTTGTTAAATATAGACAGCGAACGTTCTTAAAATTATTATTTTTCTCTGTTTCTATTTCTCTTTATTTCTTCTTTATATTTCTGTTTCTCTTTAATTCTCTCTCTCTCTCCCCTATAGATTATTCCGAATATGTTTGGCTTGACATGTTCTGAACACCAAGCGTGCTACTTACTTTTCAAGAAAGTTTGATCCTTAGAGTATTGTGTTCTCATAATTTGAATGGAAACCTAAATACCAAATTTCATTAAATTCCCTCCAACAAGAGCGAAATTAATATTTCGAATACTTTTTTTTTCAATAAAAATAGTCTGTACGAAGCCAAAGTTGAGTTGATCGGAGAAAAATTAATGCGCATCCTATATATCAAATTTCATTATGTTCATATAATAATAAGAATCGTATAAGAAGAAACTGGTCCATTTTTTTCGCAAGGTTTTGTGAAATATTGATCTGAAAATCCTATTAACATAAAAATTGAGCTCCAGCCCGATAAACTTCTACATGCGCTTTGAAACCATATGCCTGGAGAAGGAGTGTCCTCGGTTCGATTCCCGTCGGAGACATGAGGAGCTGAAGGATCTTCCTCAGCCATAGCCAAGTTAGCCGGTCTTGGGCGTGGACAGTGGGGTTTTTCTCCTCAGTTTATCTTGGGTTTTTCATCCCGCAGAGTAGGCAAACCGTCCTTGAGAACTCAACACCACTGCGGACATAGGATAATACACCGGGGCGTAGGGCTGACCACCTTATCCTGTGAACGGTTTAGGTCCGATGATTAATAAACCCTCGACACCACAAGATAAAAGGGGAGGGGGAAGAAAATGAGATGATATATATATATAGAAAGTTTTTTACCTTAGGTGTAAAATACGTTAAAGATACCAAGAAATTTTATACTTGGTTTTAATCCTTTTCCCAAGTAAGCAAAACAAAGTTTTGCGTGTGAAATATATTCACGTGTGAGCTACTTGTATATAGAGGCTAATGATTTCTTATCACTAGAGAGAGAGAGGCTATACGCATGCTATTCCTCGTGCGTAGCAGATAAAACAGAGTACATCCCCCACCCCGGCAAAAAAAAGAAGTTTCGCGTGGACAGGTTGCATTTTTTAAATATCGTTTGAAATAGAATCATATATATATATATATATATATATGTTAAAGCTACCAAGCTATTTTAAACCTGGTTTTACTCCATTTCCCAAGTAAGCAAACAGACAAACAAGTCAAGTTTGCGCTTGCAAGTCTAGCTGACCCTGCACATAGTGCAAGACCAAGGCAACTCATGGTACCAAGTCAAGTTTGCGCCTTGCAGGCGCAAACTTGACTTGTTTGTCTGTTTGTTTACTTGGGAAATGGAGTAAAACCAGGTTTAAAATTGCTTGGTATCTTTAACATTTATTATACCCAAGGTAAAATACTTTCTACACACACACACACACACACACACACACACACACACACACACACACACACACACACACACACACACACACACACACACATATATATATTAGTGTCGCAGTCGATAAGCAGGTAAAAGTTAAGGGAGAAGGGACCCACTCATTATAAATATTTATAAATACTTTTTTTTTTTATTCTTCTTTTTCTGTTTACCGAATGAAAGCGTCTCCTCTACGGTCCTCAGAAGTGGGTTATCCAAAATGCCATTGATTTGTATTTGATCCAGTCGATGCTGCGTGGAACTTTATATAGAATTTTTAATTAGAGCGAAAGCACTTTAGCTGGTTTCGTACTCAGTTAGCTGAGTTTTCCCTCTCGGATTATTCGGATTTTCATCCCGCATAACATGCAAACTGGCCGTTGATTGTCATTTCATTATTGGAATAAGAACAACGCCGGCCTGGTTGGCAGAGTGGTTAGTGTATTCGCTCTCCAGCCAAGAGGCTGCGGTTCGATTGTGGGCATGGATGTTTGTGATTGTCCTGCTAACTCTGTGTGGAAATGGAATCTGCGACCATATCAACTCTTTAAGCAGAAGACTTCACTTCCCAAACCCTATGCGGTGCGGCAGTGACTATACAGTCTGTAGTGGTGCCAAATGTGAATGACTAACAAGAGCAATTCTGCCTGTTCTGTCGAATTTGCTTTAAATGCTGCATGGTATTGGCCAAGCGTAATTATGTATCTATTTATAAACTATATACATAGTTACATCACTTAAAATGTACAATAGTTTTATTACCATTATTTATAAATATCTTCAAGTCTATAAATATGAATGAAAAAGAAAATTGTGAAACATGAATTTACTCACAACGCTGTTAGACCTGAAAAACTCCTAAAATACATGAAATTGTCCTGAAGTAATGCACTTACAGAAAAAAAAAAAAAAAAACTTAGGATATGGGCTGATGGAAGCCAGCGTAATACCTTTTTGTAACATAAGTGTTCTAAATACCTTATTCTCCCTTCTCTCTTTCTTTCTCTCTTCCTCGAGAACTACTTAGACTGTATCACAACTATTTAAAGACTTTTAAAGACGGTCTGAGACCAGAAAATATATACTGTATACGATGATATGATACCATGCACGTCATGACATCATCCTCTTTTCTGGTGACCGAAATAAGTAATCAACGAATGCAGGAGAGGAGGGAGAGGTTAGAATGATTTTGCAAAGTGGCAGATAGAAATGATGAAGCCAAAGTGGCCGCCCATTCACACACCAAAGGTGGGATGTGATGGTGGAAGACATATTTAAGTAACTTATATAAGTCACTTAAAAGATTTTTAAGCAGAAGACTTTACTCCCCAAACCCTATGCGGTATGATAGCATGCACGTCATGACATCATCCTCTTTTGTGATAAAACTCTTTAACTTATGTCTCTCCCATATTGTCCCACCATCATATCCCACCTTTTCCGCCTATCACCCAATTCTTTAACCCACAAATCTTCAATCTTCTTAAATAATGATCATCTCATAGACCTACGACCCTCTTGGTCACTCAGCTCTGGATCCTTTCCACCTCTTTCACGTCTTTAGTAAAACCGAGTGACAAGATCTGTGCACATTAGTCCAGATAAGACCATGGCAAGCCTTTATAAAGAGATATAATAACCTACGTATTTCTGCTTGTCAGTGTGTTTTTCAATAACCAAGTAATCTCATAGGCTATTTTTGCAATATGAGTTTTGATCTTTAACTCAGAGTCCACTATTTCCCTAAATCCCTAGTCTCATTAATTTCTTGCAGCTCAGTTCCATCAATGTAGTATTGATGGAACTGATCTGCAAGAAATTAATGCATAAACTTACACTTGGCTCAATTAAATTGGCGGCCATTCTTTTTTATTTCCCTTCAGATCATTTCCTACATCCATGATTAATGTACAGTTAAATAGCAGTGGTCCATTATCCTTATCATCAGTTTTATACCCGAGCCCATGTAACAGAGTTCTATAGTATCCTGTCAATGTTTTTGCAAAGTTCAGCAGTATCATCGTATAGATATTCCCTTTATCCAACTCAGCTGTTACTTTATATTAAAAAAATGAGTTTAACAGAATAAAAACAAAAGAGGATAGAACACGTACATCCAGGAAGTGAAGTTCTCCTGATTTACACTCACCCGAAGCCTACGAAATAAGTTGGCTAATCCTCGTTCTAGGAGTGTCTTATAGCTGTAGATCCTTGTGTGTGTGTGTTCACGGGGCTCAGTTTGGCTGTTCTGAGAGACGAAAAACCCGATTTTCCGGGTGAAAAAACCCCCTCTACCTCCCTATGATACTGGCTAACTCACTTTGAGTCGAAAGAGAGCAGATAAATGTTCCTCGCGTTATGAACGGTATTGAATCTAGGTCTTTCCGACCAAAGCGGTTCGTCTATACCGACTGAGCTACAAAGGCTCTTCTACTGGCAACAAATAAATCGCATATTAGACAAGGATGATGCATAATACCAATATTTTTTATGAATCAGTCAAACTTTATTCATGAATACTATTTACATGCTAAAATGCGTATATACAGGACCCCATATAAGTCACGAAGAGGTTTAAACATTTAACAATTTATTATTAAATTGTTAAATGTTTAAAAACATTTAAAAAAAATTGTTTAAAAATTGTTTAAATGTTAAAAAAAAAATAAATAATTAATTAATTATTTTATTTATTAATTATTTTTATTCTTTTTTCTTATAATGAAATACAGAGCCTGGATTTTTATTTTTTATTATGAGTTATTGACATTTTAAACCCCTTTGTGACTTATAGACCACCCTGTCTAACACTATACATACAGAAGTAATATATGCACCGACATTTCATATATTATATACGTGTACAGTGAAATTTTCGTATTGCATTTTTACAAATTTTGCACGCAGATTGCTTATGTAATATGTATTTTAGAGCACTATAGTTACCATAAATGAAATATTTTCATTTTTATATTGATCCTGGATGAGGTGTAATGCATCAGCTTGCATCCTCGAAGCTTGTATTAAGGGTAGGGTTTTATCTGAAATTCTTTTAAAACCATAAAGATTACTTATTGCAGTTACCGTATTCTAGCTGTGAATATCTCAGTATGATTAAAAATTATGACTTTTTTATAACTTTTTTTTTTACTTGGGAACACAATTATCATATTTTGCTCTGAAAAGTAGCATCACACAAAAATGCTTTCTCGATTGTATGGTTAGTCTGAAGTTCTCAGGATATTTTTTTATAAATTTTAATTTGGAGAAACTCCTTTCACCTGAAGCAGTAATTATTGGAAAGTCTAATATAATACTGAGTGGCGGCATTACTAAAGTAATTTCATCTATTCAAAATTAAGTGGATATTGAATACAACATTATTTCTTAGCCGAATAAGAAACTCAAATATAGAAAATCTAATCTAAGAGTTTAATGCTGAATATAAAAAACTATGTAAAGTTCGGCGATTCCAAGCGTAAGCCAACACCTGGTAGTGTAATTCTAGGGCAACTCGTAGTAAAGGTGGAGCAAGTTCAGATCACTGTTCTTAGTATTTTCTCGTAATGTAAAACACAGCTCCTAGGAGATGTATTACTGTTCTACATTATGAGAGAAGGTCACTATTCAGACCGGTTTCGACCTTTTTTGAGGTCTCATCAGTGAGAAGGCAGACCTAGATATAATACTAAGGTTTCAATACTCTGACTATTATATCTTTACTGCACGAGTTACGAAAAGGTGCACAAATACAATTACTTCAGTAATTTCATCTTAAGAACTGATTTTAGTTTGAATTTCTACAAATTTCAAGTTCATTTTTTATTTTAAAAATGGATTCCCTAAACGTTCAGCACTCTAAATAAGCATTTATTGTGTTTTGTAATTATGGTGTGTGTGGTGCTCTTTACCATGCTAAATAAATAAAATGTACAGTTTATTCTCAAATTTGAAGCGAAAAATCTACATCTGAATGACTAATATTAACTACTATCAAAAAACGTCCACATATTTAAAAGTTTAGAATCTCGTTGCTATGTTATTTATGTTGATTATTATTATTATGTATAATATATATATATATATATATATATATATATATATATATATATATATATATATATATATATATTTAATTTTAGAACCTCGGATTGGGCCACTTGAACTGTAGTAGTGTAATCTAGAGGGAGAGAGGAATGAACTAGAGGACTGACAAACATGGGAAGGTACCATCTAAACAGCATGTCCATAAATTAAACACAGTCTACATCCTTTTTTCTGACATCATTATCTCTTATTTGACGCACTCGTGTGCTAGCAGTTATGATAGTGAAAAGTACTCGTTACACAAAAACAGAATGGCTTAATTATGCTCACCGCCGATAATATTGGTATTTTCGCGTGCAGACACTTCAACTAGTATCTATGTTGTGCGTTAATATGTACATGGCATCTGGTGTTACCCACATGGCCGCACGCATCTTGAAATAAATGGGTCAAGAACTGAAGAATTTGCGCATCTGTTGCTCCGTTTATACTCGAAGGCAAAGATAAGAATAGAAAGAGAAAATATGCCTTTTCCCCAAAAGATACCGTTAAATTAACTGATCATATTGATTGGGAAAAATTAATTTAAATTTGGCTTTGCAATCACGAGACTACTATTTACAAGATTGAAAACAGTATATTGTATCTTGATTTTAAAAAAAAAATAGCCATTGAGTTTTTCCCTCTATTATTATTATTTTGCATAATATTCTTAACGTCTAAAATTTTGTAGAGAATACTGTATAGTATTTTCTTATTCTACTGTATATGTTTATTTCTCTCTCTACACACACACACACACACACACATATATATATATGCAATAAGAAAGACATAATATATTCAACTCTCTCTATATACAGTATATAGTTGAATATATGATGTCTTTCTTCGGCCAAACCACCTTCATGAAAATTACAATGATATGAAGTAGGCAGTTATTGTTAGTAATATTATTAGTAGTATTCTATTATTGTTTTGTTAAAGTATAATTATCTATTTTTAATATATTAATAAAATTATCCATTTTATTAATATATAACGACGGATTTGCAGAAGAACCTTTTAGGTTTGATTCCTTTTACTGACTAATAAAACATTTTATTCCCTAGGTCCCTTTCCATCTGTTTCCTAAGCAGGGGCGGCTCGTGCATAGGCACTGCAGCACCCCCAATTTTTCTCGATATATAAATATACTTATTTATTTATTTATATTTGCTTGTAATATTTAATTTTATCATCAACAATCCAATACAATTATCTTATTTTGTATAAAAAATAATAAAAATCCATCTTGTAGCGCTTAGGAGGGCGAAGGACGCTAGCAGCACCGTGTTTACCACAGTGTCATATTGCTACGCGCGCAAGCATATCACGTCATAGTGAGATGCGAGCTATTAGCGTAATGCGGCACTGTCCTTCGCGCAGTTCCACTGTTGTTTATATGCAGTTTGCGGAAGTAGTAGCGTGTTCGTAGTGCTTATCGTGTTTACTCCGTCTCTTTAAATATTTGGACATTGCAATTAAAGGATTTAATTGTAATGTCCAAATATTATTTGGACATTACAATTACAGGAACGGATGAAATCCATTCCTTTAATTACAACTAAAGGAATGGATTTTATTTTTAAGTAATTTTGAATTATACTAAACCTGTATAATTTTATTGATAATAAACCATATTTTTTCATGTTTAATTTTTTTTTTAATTTTTACCATAATTTTGATATTTTATCCAAACACGTATACACTGTACTTATAGTGTGTATGTATATTTTGAAAGTTGCAGCACCCCCACGATTTCAAGCCATGAGCCGCCACTTCCTAAGTGTCATACTGTAAATAAATTAAATAAGTGGTGTTTTTCTGTGGGAAAGGAGCTTTTTGTTTTTGTTTTTTTTCTTTCCGTAGCACAGCAAACTCAATCGTAGTGTGAACATATGAAAACACACTGATGCCTCCTTATACCTTTAGGAAACGAAAAGGGACTAAGATCAATCTGTTTATCTACTTTTATAATAATATAATATAATATAAAATTAATAACACTTTATTATGTCATGTTATATGATATTCTCTGTACCTTTGTAAGTTCGACTCAAAGTTCATAGGAGAAAGACCATTATAGGAAATTTGTAGGATTTTTGTTTTTAATTAACTGGTTTCCTTATTTGTCTGTAATTATGTGTACAGATATCTGTACACATAATTATCTGTAAAAATATGTGTACGCTTAAACTATGCATATGCTTAAAAATAGATTCCATTCTAATCTTTTGGCTACATTACTTTTAATGTGTATCTTATTAGCGATATACCCTATTTATTTGTTTCCGAATAACAGTTTCAGAATAAATGGAGCCAGTCTGAGTGGCTTTAATATCTATGGATCTAATTCTATCAAAACTTGGTTATCCTCTGTTGCGACTGACTTGACGAACTGCATAAGGAAAATAACTCTTTTTCCTTATGGTTGAAACTATAATGTCTGAATTACTTCTGGCCCAAGAACGGATGAATAATTAATTTTGAAAAAAAAAAAAAAATAGAGATGATAATAATGGCAATGAATCCTCTAAAGACTCTAAGCTAGTGGTCGCCAAAGTGGTCGATATCGATCCCCAGCGGTCGATATAACATTGTTAGGGGGCGACAGAAAAATCAAAGACATCATTGCACAGGTGATATTTAATACAGTTAACTTGGATTACCTCCATCCTGAATGACAACGCAATTAAGAGTGAATCGTGGGAACACTGACATGAATAGGACCTCTAAGATGGAGCAAGGTCATGTAAATAGTTACGGAGGCCAATCAAGTAGGCCAAAATGACGTATTTACCAATAAATGGATGTCGGTGGTTCCCGCCCGGCAGGTGCGGGGGAGCGAGATTGCAACACGTGTGGGGGTTCCTTATTTACTTATACTTACACGTATTCGATTCCAGTCTCATTTTTGCGCATCGACATACAAGTGAGCGTTAATGTTCTAAAATTCATCAACATACATATTACAATTCAATCGTTATTCATTCACGAACTAAACTTCTCTATGTTGAAGAGTTGAGCAGGGCTGGTAGTTTTGTACATCCTATAGAAATACGTGAGTAGGTATATTATTTAGACTTAGCACTCTTGCTTACTGACTTCAATTTTAATTATTTTGTTACAACCCCAGTAACCACAATGGCAGCATCAGATTCTAAAAAGAAATGCAGACAATATTCGTTAGAATATTTGAAACTTGGGTTTATTGCTTCATTAAGAAACGATACGAGGTCTATATGTCTTTTTTGTGAAAAACCTTTTAGTAACGATGCAATGAAACCAGCAAAAATGAAAGATCATCTTCAAAAACTCCATCCCGATAAGAACGATAAAGATCTTGACTTTTTTAAAGAACTGAAAGAGAAATACACACATCGACCAACTATAAAATCATTTCTGAAAGCGCCTGCCGAAGCTGACAATAAACAAGGATTAACAGCCTCCTATAATATTTCTTTTAATATAGCAAAAAAAGGAAAACCGTATACAATTTGCACAGGACATTGTTATACCTGCAATCAAAGAAGTAATTGAAACCATAATAAAAAAGATTCTGCCCCTGTTTTAAAATGCTTACCATTGAGTGCGAATACCGTGAAAAGACGTATTGGTGAAATGGCTGAAGATGTAGAAAAAACGGTAGTATCAGAACTCAAAAATAGTAAGTTCTCCATCCAACTTGATGAATCTACATTCGATAGTTCTATTCTTATGGCTTATGTAAGATATTATAGTAAAACCAAACATCAAATTAATGATGAATTTTTATTTGCAAAATATCTAGAAAGTGATGGAGCGGGGTTGACAATTTTTTCAGCGATTGGAGGAATATTTAAATAAGCATGATATTCCATTTACTAATATAACAACAGTAGCCACAGATGGTGCGTCTGCAATGGTGGGCCTCTTATCGATGTTTCGCTGCCTTTCTGAAAGAAAAAGTTCAAAGTGCACTGTGTGTTGCACCGAAACCATTTGGTGGCAAAAACTCTCAGTGACGAACTGCATGATACTCTAAGAGTGTGTATTAAATCTATTAATCAAATTAGAGCTCATTCTCTTAAATTGCGATTGTTTGCCAAACTTTGTAAAAAAAATGAAGTATCAAACCAATTACTCTTGCATACTGAAATAAGATGGTTGTCTAGAGGTGCAAGTCTACAAAGATTTGTTGAGTTGTTCGACTCAACCCTAGAGTTTCTTACAGATGTTAATTTGTTTTTGGGTGATGAACTGAAGAAAAACGAGAATCATATTTTCTACTTGGCGGATTTATTTTCAAAATTTAATTACGTACAGACCCGTCTACAAGGTAAAGATGTCACGATTATTCAAGCTCGGACGATTCTTTTAGGCTTCCAAGCTAAATTAGCCTTATTTAAATTATCATTCTTACGAAAAGATTTTCAGTACTTTTCGAATCTAAAGCAATTGGAAGTAAAAGACGAAGACTTAGAAATATACACAAAACATCTTCAAAATTTGAGCGATGATTTTAAATTGCGCTTTGCAGATTTTGAAAACATGCACATTCCAGATTGGGTTATCGCGCCATTTTCTGCATATATTGAAAATATCGAATGTAACTTACAAGATGAACTTATTGAATTGTCAGTTGAACTTGAAGCTAAGACGCTTTTTAAAAATAGGACTAAGTTACTTTTGGACGAATATAAATGTTGTAGAAAAATATCCAAAACTTTCTGAAGTGGTACTCCCCTTTTTGCTTGCATTTCCAAGCTCGTTCATGGTTGAAGCATTGTTAATTCCACTTTAACAAAACAAATTAGCTAGATATAGAATTCCGTGGCGATTTAAGGCTGAAACTTACTAATTTTGAACCCAACATTGCTAATCTTGTCAAGAGTCACGAAGCACACCCTTCACATTGGTAAAGTTAATAAATTGTATTAATAAAAGTAAGGAAGATTGTAGTATTTTCATTTTGTTATCTAAATTAAATTTTATATTTTATTTATTCCTCCTATCAAATATGTAAAGAAGGACGTCAAAAACAAAAACGTATCCCTTTGACGTTAAGCCAATGTAATAATATATATTACTATATTATACATACAATAAACACTGTAACTATAAAATAAACATTCTAAAAACTCACATAAGCGTCTTTTTTGCTTGCCTTTTATTATTATTACGTAATAGTAAAATAGAGGGGGTCGATAAAAAGTCAAAAAAAGGCTCGCTCCCCCGCACCTGCCGGGCGGGAACCACCGACATCCATTTATTGGTAAATACGTCATTTTGGCCTACTTGATTGGCCTCCGTAACTATTTACACGACCTTGCTCCATCTTAGAGGTCCTATTCATGTCAGTGTTCCCACGATTCAGTCTTAATTGCGTTGTCATTCAGGATGGAGGTAATCCAAGTTAACTGTATTAAATATCACCTGTGCAATGATGTCTTTGATTTTTCTGTCGGCCGCCAATTGACCCCTAACAATGTTATATCGATATAACATTGTCAACAAATACGACCACTTTGGCGACCACCGGTCTACAGGCTCATAATTACCAAAGAGAACGCTTTCTGTCATCAGGTAATTTGATGCCACATAATTCTAGTGGAACCTGGAATCAACACTTAAATGACTTTGGGAAAGACACCATGCAGTGTAGCGGACATTTAGAGAGAAGTGACATGTACAGCACAACGATATCAGGAAGGTCATTTACTCGAAAATCGAGTAAATGACCTTCCTACACTATCTACACTGGCGGAGAAAATGTTAGGGAGTCCAAAACGCTTGTTTAGTAGACCACCAACAACTTACAAGTCTAGCAAGATACAAGAATTTAGAGCGTTTAGTTCATCAGATAATGGAACAGCGAGAGAAGAGACTTTTGCGGCATGCGACTTCGAGGAATTCGCAAGATGACTTTCAACTATGAAAAGTCTCAAAATAAGAATTATAATGCAGGTGAGATTAGACTGGTAATTCTAGATTACTAGCAATCAGAACATCTGCGTTCTAGTAAAAATGTTGATTTATTCTGGCGCTTCAGTTACATCAGTTGCTCCTGGAAATAATCGATAAGAATGAAAAATATACGATGTGGGATGATGTCTAAACTTAAATGATAATATTAAATCATAGGATACAAGAAGTGACGTTTTTCAATGAAAATGAAGTGTAAGTTAGAGTTTGAAAACGGCGAATTCATCCCATATGATATATGAACGAGGTTTCAGTCGTAATTACTAGTTCTTATTTTCGTTTTGATGTATTGGTAAATGAAATTCATCTGTTGATACAGAAAAAAAAAGTATATTACAATTCACACAATGCATTAGTGTAAAAAAAATTTCAGATAAATTTCATTATCAGCATGAGTCTACCACCCGGCTTATTGCATAAAGTAGCTTGAAAAGATTGTGTAAGTATACCCGGCTTTTTTTTTTTTTTTTTTTTTTTTTTGTACTGTCGATTTTTTGCACTAACCATATTAAAGCACTTTCAACAATAATATATTCATTGGTTATGCTTTTTCTTTCTTTCTTGCTTTTTGAAAAGGAATCCCAGTAAAATCTTAAAGACAAATATCAGAAAGTGTGAGCAAATTGTTTTGTTCCATACATGCAATGAAATATTTTCGTCAATAACCCTTTCTTTATTGGCAAGAGATTTTCGTAGAATCTGGAACATTTAATGATCAAAATAAATTAATGAAAGACGAAAAAGATTTATTGTTTCACTTCGATATACAGTACTTTAATATAAATCTAAATCTAAATAATGAAAATATCACAATATTTAACGAATTTTCAGCGTGCTTCACATAAGATATGCAAAAATGATAATGTGACTTCGATTACATTGAGAATCACTTCAAGGAATGGAGATGTGAGAGTTTTAAACTTCAAATCCAATCTGAAGACGCAGTCAGTCATTCATCTTTGGATACCTTGCCTTTTAATTTTAGCGTAAAGGATTGCAGACGCTGTATGAAAGCATTCTAAATTTAACAGAAAACAATGTTTCTGGTAAATTCAGAACTCTGGCTAGCCTAATGAGTTGTTCTGCAGATAAGTTGAGGATAATAAGTATAAAGTAGTACAAAAGATTTAACTAAACAGCAGTATAGTAGATATGCCAACATGCAGGGAAAGAATTCAATGGAAGCTTTTATTATTACTATCAACTTCAGTATAATTAGAGCATCACTTGCATCAACCTCTAACTGAATTAAAGACCTTTATGAAACTAACTAGAGCTTTATCAAATGTTAATTCCTTAATATCCTTACTATGCTGTTTAATGAGAATTTCCACAGATCACGAGGCCTAGCGAATTTTACTCATTTCAGTGACAAGGAGTTAAAAATGAGTTTGTTGATCCACTTTTCACCAATTCAGTAAAAGCCGCTTGAATTGGAAAATATAACGTTGAGAAGAAAGCCTCCGTAGCTCAGTCAGTACAGACGAAGTCCTTTGTCAGAAAGACCTGGGTTCAATTCCCATCAGTGACATGAGGAATCTTTATCTGATCTCTTTTGACTGAAGGTGAGTTAGCGGGTCTCATACGGGGATAAGGTGTTTTTTTCCCCCAGAACAGGCAAACCGTCCCCGTGAACACACGCTTCTACAGACATAGGGCATCTCAGGAATAACTAAACTATTCCGTAGGATTTCGGTTCCGAATACCTACACGGTAAAATGTGTAGATCGACGCGTGAGCGTAAATTAGGATAGGATAAGATAGGAAGGTTGAGAAAGTAGTTATATAGGAACACTTGATAGTGAAAGGTGGTGCAGATTATTTGCCTATTTTTCAGAATAGCTGTTGTTTTGGAGGGAGGAAAAGAAGGGGGTGATAAAAACACGTTTAATATATAATTCAATAAAGAAATATAACTCGTGAAATGAATTTTGATGAATACTTGCGTATGAACATAAACTTCATATTGCGTATGAACGTAAACTCCCATTGCCGTCTTCAACGGCAATGGGAGACGCCGAAAAGAGCAAAACAGAATAGCATTAAACAATTAACTATGAAGCTAAATGATATGCTTCAGTTTCAAGATGCTGTTGAAATAAATTTCTTATCAATTATATTATATTGTGTATCAATGTGTATCCTTGGTGAATACTTATCCTATCAATGTGTATCTTATATTAGGCCTAGTGGCCTGTTACGATCGTATTAGGCATGGGCTATGACGATTTGAATCCGCGACCGCCTCGAAAATAAGGTGGTTAGCCCTATTCCTCCCGGTGTGTCCTATGTCTGTAGATGCGTGTGTTCACGGGCCCGGTTTGTCTATTATGGGAGACGAAAAACCTCAGTTTCTGGGTGAAAAAAAAAAAAAAAAAATCCTGGTGAGTTAGTCTGAGACCATCTAACGGTTCTTCACGTCTTGAGGGGAATCGAACCCACATCTTTCCAACCAACGGGCTTCTTCTATACCAACTGAGCTACAGAGGCTCATCTGCTCTCTAGTGCAGTGTTGCAGTCCAAATACTCAAATAGGTATTCTTTCCTAATGAACTCAGTGTTCACAACTGAAACTGGCTTTCGTTCAGATGTTAGTAATGCCAATATATTTTTTATTCGAATAAAAAGACGACGAAATACTACAGTGCATCAGTATTGTATGTGTGGCCTGAGAATTTTCTGTTAATAATGATCTAACACAAACTGTCTATCTATTCACCAGAATAACTCAAAATCTTTTCGCCAGCCGTGAACTATTCTTGAGCAGGTCTCCTTCAGAACAGACAGTAGGAAAAATGTTGGATTGCATCTATGTATACATACCAGGCGTTCACCACAGCTTTAACCATCTCGGATTTGACGGAAGAGGACGTTGCTCCGGGATCTGTTTTTCTAACATATCTCATTTTTTTTCGCTAGGGTTCAGATTCGGCTTTGTGGTGTCCAGGGAAGATGGGGAAGTTGCTGAACAATTCTTGTGCGATGGACAGTTGCATTCGTCCATGAAGCAACCGTCACAAATTGGATAAAAAGTCAAAATTGAAGAATGGACTTGATCGGCAACAATATTCAGATATTGTGATCAACACTACTGACGATTACCGCATAACGGTACTGTTGCAAAAGGGTGAAGCTTAACGCTTTATATATACTCCACGTTATCTGATTCTGAGTAAACATTCTATCCTATCCCTCTCATCCGTCTAGGACAGGTTGAGTCCCCTCCTAATGAGGGGTTACTAGCGTATCAATGCAGCCGGTTCGCCACTCCTCTACTGCATCATCTAAGGGTAATATGCATGGTTTTTTTTCGAATGTATGTGTTCATGGGGCCGGTTTGCTTGCTTGCGGGATGAAAAACCCCAGATAACCTTGGGGGAAAACCCTACTGCCGACGCCCAAGATCGGCTAACTTGGCTATGGCTGAGGAAGATCCTTAAGCACCTCACGTCGTCGACGGGAATCGAACCTAGGACAATTTTTCCCAGGCATATGGTTGAGAAGCGCATAGCCACCAGGCTAACCGCACGGAACGAGTAAACATTGGTAGGATTAATTGATGAGCATTTAACTCATGCTGTGGGGCTGAGGGATTAAATGATATCATTGGAAAGTAAAATAGTTTTAGGTCTTTTGTGTTTGCAGGGGTCATAATCGTTGTAATCTGCAGCTTGTTACATTTGAAAGGAACTTTATTGCTAGAGAGCAAACGAATGTGGAGATATATGGGACATTGGTATCACGATGAATCTGTTTGTTTCTGATGAACCATAGAGCATCTAGTATCATTCGCAAACATGTGTTTTGCACCCGTTGAAATTTTAGTATATTGACGTTGGAGGTATGGTTCCAAGCTGGAGAGACATATAATTGTAGGACGAATCCCCATCTGATAGAGTAGTATTTTGTTCTTGTGTTTAATTTGCTGCGTCGATTAATCCAGGGATAGAGATGCGCGATAGTTTTGGATACTTACTGAAACAATCTTTTGTCTAGTAGTAACACGAAATATTTTGTTTCTTTTCTTTTTTTCGTCGGATTTTGGTACCAAACAGAAGGCTAACGCCAAACGTCCTGTTTGTCGTTAGCTTTTGGTGAGGAATATGGCTAAACTTTTTCGAGGGTTCACTTGCAGTCTCCACTCTGAGAACACTTTTTCTAACATCGAGATGCTGTCTTGAAGTTTTTTTAATACTAGCTAGATCACTCCGTGATCTAGCTAGTAATGTTGTGTCGTCTGCGTATAAAGCCGTGATGGACGCCATAGGATTCTTGTGATGTATTTGCCATATAGGTTGCGAACAAAAGTGGGACCAGTAAGGATCCTTGTAGTACTCCAGCCAAATTTCTTCGTTGTTCCATTAATTTTGACCTGTATTTTTCTATTGGTACGGTATGATTTAATTAAACGTTTCATATTCATTGATCTGTTGGCTGTAATGAGTTTGTTAAGCAAACCATAGTGCCAAATTTTATTAAAAGTCTTTGCAATGTCAAGAAATACAGTATAGGTGTGTTGCTAATATACTCTACTAAACGATGAATTTTTGGGTGATACTGTGATTCTGACGAAAGCCGAATTGTTCGCTTTGTATAATATTTAATCTCTCTGTTGATTCTTGAAGTCTGGAGAGGATAATATTTTCTAGATTTGATACCAGACTGATGGGGCGATAATTCTGAGGCAAATGTGGTCTTGATCAGCTTGTGAAATATTGTATGATTGAAATATTTTATAGATAATTGTTTTGTAGATCTCCATTGAGAATGCAGTGAAGTTTTCTATGATACCTATTTTCATAGTTTTAGTCTTTTTAATGCTGATTTTAATGCCACGTTTGTTACAGCTGTTATTCAATTTAGTCAGATAAATCTGGAGACTTGAACTGTGTGTGTGTGTGTGTGTGTAGGAGTAATATCATCTGCATAAAGCAAAGAGCTATCAACCTAATGCCTCGAATTCTAATATCAGGTTTAATGTCATTTTCATCCATAATGCAATCCATATAGATGATGCATATGAATGGAGATAATGTGCATCTTTGATGTACACCTGATTTTACATCAAAACATCTTCCTATATTTTCTTCAATTCTATCTGCTGACTCACAACTTAAGTACAGATTATGTCTGCTCTGTATAATGTTCCATTTATCCTATATAATTGTAGTGTTTTGAAAAGCTTTTCTCTGGGCACCTTGTCATATGTCTTTTCCAGATCTTCAACACTTAAGTACATATTTTTGTCATATTACCATGATTTCTCAACTATTTGTAGTAAAGTGAAAATCTCATCTTGACAACCTCTATTTTCCCTGAACTTAGCCTCTTTTCAAGCATGCTTACATAAATCTTACCTGGAATGCTTAGTAGAAAAATTCTTCTATGATTCTCACATTCATCTTTATTCCTTTATTTATTTTTTAATAGATGAGAAGTATTAGAGCTCTACTCCAATCTTCTGATTGGAGTAGAGCTCTAATACTTCTCATCTAGTAGAGCTCTACTAGATGAGAAGTATTACTCATCTAGTAGAGCTCTACTCTAATACTTCTCCCTAGTAGAGCTCTAGGTCCTCTGAATTCTGTAGCATAGCCACAGCAAAACTTTTATACCTCCAATTGCTGGTTGAATATTATCTATTCCAGCTGCCTTTCTACATTTCAAGTTTTTGATGGCTTCTATCTCAGGTATTGATATGTACTCCAGATTGCATTTCTCTTGAAATTTTTCTACTACTGTTTTATAACTGCATGTTTTGTTTAACTGCCTTTCAAAGTAATTACTCCCAACATCTAGGATATCCTTATCTTCAGTTTTCATGCCACTTTTATTGTCTTTAATTCCTTTTACATTACTCTTTCCTCCATTTCTGAGCTTTTCCAATAGGCTTCAAAACATTCTGCCACTTTCCTGATATTTATTTTCTATATTTTTCCTGAAGTCCTCCCATGATTTTTGTTTAGCTGCAGTTACACATAGCTTAGCTCCCTTATTTTTCTCTATATTCTTTTAGGGCATCTGCAGACTTATTTGCTAGAAACTTTTGGTATGCTATCTTTTCCAGGACTGCTTCTTTGTATCCACCATTGTTCTTATTTTTCTATCTTTGCAGACAATTTTATCACTTATCACTTACTTCCCTAGTTGACTCAATTACTGTTTTCTCTGAGTTTGCCACTCAGAGATCAATGTTTTCTGTGGAGTTTGTCACTGAGACTCTAGTTTTCAAATCATTTTTTCTTTAGTAATTTGTATAGTTGCATCTATAGTTTACCTGTAAAAGATGCTCAATTTTATTAAAAAAAAAAAAAACTTTCTTACATGCTGTTCTTTTCAATGTGATATTCATTTTTACCTACTTAGAACTAAGTGATGAACACTTTCAATTTCAGATTCTCTATACTTTCTTGTATCTTGAACCAGCATGAAGATATCACTATCAACAATGACATTTGTCTTATCTTTCTGGTGCCTTATGATTTAGTCTACAGAGTGTCACCATGATAGCTTGCAGTGTTTTCATGTAAATGTCATGTAATCACTAGTTCATATCCTGAGCATAAATCTCACCGAAACTTACCATTATTATTAGCTTTGCTTTTTCTCCAAATTTTCCTAAGACTATACGTCTTGTGGGGATTTATTTCCTGTTCTGCTGTTTAGATCTCTAACAATGTCCACTTTTCTCATTTTCTGTCGGCTGCCTGCTGTAATGACTTTAAAAATTCCTCTACTTCTTCCTTAGGAGAACCTTCTGTTGGACCATAGACACATATGTTTCATTATCCATTTCCCTATTTTGAAGTTTATCCAAATAACTCTACTTGAAACTGACTTCCAATCAAGAAGTTTATCTTCATAATGTTGAATGCTATCACTACTGCTTCCTTTGCTTGATTGTTATTGCCAGAATAACATCCTGTACTCATTATTTAGTATGATCTCACGTTTTTTTTTGTCTTCTTTGTCTCAATAATGCCAATTATGTCCAAGTGGTACTTTTCCAGTTCTTTTGCAAGTTTGATTTCCTTTCCATTAATACTTCTTATATTGATGGTTCCTATCTTCAGTACTTCTGATGTTGGATTTATTCTTCTTCTCTTAAATCTTGAATTCAAGTTGTATTTTATTTTATTTATTTATTTTAAACAGTAGGTAAAATAAATAAGAAAAAGGCTGTATTTTTTAATGATGATGCAACTACTTTGCACATACTGTTTGGTTGTTGTCAGTGAGTAGGTCATTATTTAAGAAATTTAACGTTTGATGGCTGAGCCTGTAAACATGAATTCTTAGTGCACAGTTTCTCAGCCCAAGAAAACAGTCATTCTCTTTGTTTTCTTGGCAGTCTGGTCTAATATGTGGTGATGATGACAGCAGAGTTAAAACAAAACTTGATGCCAACTCTTTGCATTCTGAATAACATCCAACACAATAAACAACCTAAAACCACATTTATATGAAAACACTGCAAGCTATCATGGTGACACTCTGTAGACTAAATCATAAGGCAAAGACATTTGACAGGGCAACACACGTTGATATTTAAGTTCCAACACATGGGGTTAAACATCAGGTTTTTAAATTGGATTGGAAATTGACTGTGCAAAAGATATTAAAGTTGTATATTTGGGAGCAGTATCAAGGAAAAGAATAGTAACATGAGGGGTTCTACAGGACTCAGTACTGGGACCTTAGTTATTCTTTAACCTTTATGTCAATGATATTTTCACTGGACTGCAAGGAAATATCAGTTGTTTGCAGATGATGCAGAAGAGTTATTAGTAATAGGGCCAATGTGGTGGTTCTTCAGGAGGAATTGAATAAGCTGGAGAGATGGGCAAATGAATTGGGATTTCCATTTAATGCAACCAAATGTATGCTCTTGAAATTTGGGATTCACCAAAGGGAAGTTGCATACTCTGTTGGTAGAACTATACTAGATGAGGATCAGCGGTGATAATCATTAAAAATCTGAAGTTTAGTGGACATATTGTAAAGGTGGTGAAGATAACCCAAAGGACCATTGCAGTACTAAGGACTTAGACCAGCACAAATAAAAGAGTGACGATTCCATTATATACAGCCACATAGATTATTGTGTCCAAATCTGGTCACCAGAATTTGAAGAGGATGATGTAACCTTGGAGAGAATACAGACAGATAACAAAAAGATTAAGGCTGTACAACATTTGTATAGGATAGATTGAGGGCATGCCAAATGCAGAGTTTGGTAAGTTATTTTATTCTCTTTACTCTTTCCTTTTGTTTCCACTGTTGTCACTAAAAATACAAAATGAAAGGATTACATGATTGAGACATTTAAACTGTTGAGAGGTTGGAGAAATTTTTCATATAGTAGAACAAGACTGAGAAGTGGCTTTTTTTTTTTTTTTGCATGGGGTTGGATGGACCCTGGAATGTATTGTATGAGAGGGTAGCAAATGTACAGACAATGAATGGGTTTAAGGATTGGTACAAAGATTTTGAGCTTTCTCTCCACATCGCCTTAACTATTACTCTACCCAATTTTGCATCATCAGCAAAAACTGAATATTTCCTTTCACGTTATTTCCTATATCATTTATGTACAAATTCAACAGCAATGGTCCCAGCACTGAACCTTGTGACACACCACTAGTCACCTGCTTTTGCTTTGATTCTGCTCTTCCATATAACACTTTTTTGATATCTATCCACTTAATCATATCTGTGTTATATCCGTGTCATATCCATCCCCATTTGTTCTAATTTGCGTAACAGAGTTCTATGTGGTATTCTGTCAAATGCCTTTGTAAAATCCAGCAGAATCACTGTATAGCCATTTCCTTTATCCAACTCTGTTGTTACTCTATTATAAAAAGATAGTAAATTACTAAGGCATGACTGACTTTTCACAGAGCTACGTTGCCCCTCATACAGTATCATATTTTTATCCACCCATTCTTGAATTCTCTTTTCGACCAATTTTTCCAATACTTTTACCATCACCACACCTGAGATACTTCCTATCTATAATTTGTTACTGCAGTCTTAGAACCTCCCTTATGCAAAGGAATTATTTTGCCATCTTTCCACTCCCTTGGAATTTTACCAGTGCTGAGACTTAAAGTGCCTAATCAGAGGCATTGCCATTTCCCTTGCACATTCTCACAAAACCTGAGCTGATACCCCATCTGATCCCAAAGCGGTATTTACATTGAGATTCTGCAATATCCTAAGAACCTCCAATTCATCAACCTCTGTTCTCACATTAGTATCTGTCACATATGTTAAAGCAGTAATCACTAGGATGATATACCTTTGCAAAGTCATCACTTGTAACTCAACTATTTTATCTGTTTCTATCATCTCATAACCATCATCACTCATCAAGGCTAATCTTCTATAGTCATTCATCCTCTTACTTGCCACATAATGAAAGAACTCTTTGGGATTTCTTTTGTTTGGCTTGCTCGGCTAGATTCTTCTCATAATCTGATTTTGCCTTCCTTGCCATGTTGGTCACCTTTCTTACCTGAGCTTATACTGTTCATGAGTTATCTGGTCACCTTTCTCTTCAAATATCCTCCATAGCATTTTCTTCTTCTGCAGCTTGTGCTTAATGATATTACTCATCCATCTACCTGATTAATCCTCGTTACCTTAGGTATACCATTTAATATTGCTTCCTCTAGATTACCTGTAACTATCTTCTATGCACTACTGACTTCCTTACGCTGCAGATTATTCTTCCTAAGATTGTCATAATCACCTGTCTTGCAGTTCCACATATACCCTATCTTGACAGAATATTCCTCATATACAATCTCCCAAGTCAAGACCACATGGTGACTTTAACAGTCATGGATATTATGGATAGTTCTTCTGATCCTATGAAGTCCCCTCCATCACATGCTGCCTCAAGTAAATATGTCTCAGTAGATGTATAAATTTCATTTCCTTCCTGCCACGTGATCTTTCTTCCTTCCAGTGCCATGTGATCTTTCTTCCTTCCAGTATCTCCATAGTTGAAGTCCCCCATAAGAATCACTCAACTGTAATAATAATCTCATACCAGATGAGATTCTTCAAATGAACTACCACTGTCCCCACCTATCTCATATTCTTTTTGGCTGCAATTTATTTGCTATTATTATTATTATAAACTATTATTACTAACTGTTACAAATTATTACAAACACAGTTTCAGCTACATGTAATATGAAGGCAGTATTCTTGGGGTTGTTTTGATAGCAGATCAAAACATTAAGAGCTGTGTTTATTTTAAAGTCATCATAAATATCACAGAGCAAAAATTTATTTGTAATGATGAATGTCAGCCAGTAGACTACTATATAAATTATGAAAAGTTCAAATAAAAGACATTTCATTCAGAAGTAAGTTTGAAAATCTGAAAGCCAAATATAGACATGAGCTGTATACTGAAAGAAATAATTTAGTTTTTTAATTTGGTAACAGAAAGAATAAACTGAACATTTTCCATCTTTAAAGATAAAATCAATTTTTAACAAATTACATTGCCATTTACAGGATATTCAACATGAATTTAGCTACAACAAATATACACCATGTAGAGAACATTCACATATTCAAAATTAAAATTTCAGGACATATGAAAATCAGATTTGTATAAAGTGTCGTTGGTTCTTCAAGAAAGAACCTAATGCGAGTAGCATTATTTGATAACTTTACATACAAAACATTTCCAGTAAAAAAAACTAATTTTTCATAATATACACATTAATTTAC
This sequence comes from Typopeltis vanoorti, assembly GCF_054136105.1. Taxonomy (NCBI): domain Eukaryota; kingdom Metazoa; phylum Arthropoda; class Arachnida; order Uropygi; family Thelyphonidae; genus Typopeltis; species Typopeltis vanoorti. The sequence goes on along the minus strand of NC_143568.1, from coordinate 53,630,328 downwards.
AAAGTGGCTAATTCCCATATCACTAGTAACTTACAAAGAGCAATAGCTGTACATTACTTTGAATGTAGTATAGTTGGAAACATGATACAAAGTGAATACAAAACCTGAAGACATGTTATACAAAATATGTATAAAATTAGCCACATCGCTATTGTAAACAAAATATCCAACATATTTAAATATGATACACATAAGTAAATGTGTGTAAAAAAGCAAACTCCAGAAGTTTATTATTATTATTCTTTTCCCTTTACTTTTTGCTTTTGTTTCCACCATTGCCACCAAAAATATAAATGTAAAAAATTACCACCAAAAATGTAAAAAAAAATTGCTTATCAGAATTTTTTTATATTAAATGTAAATACATATATATATTGCAGACAATTTTAGTTTATGAATATGTCCAAGTTTAGCATGAATTTAACATGTGTTATTCACTGAAATACTGAGTAGCACATAAATCTGAGGGTAGCCAATCAACTAGTGTAAGCACAACAGTCAGTTTTTGAATTTACAATATTTATCATTTTTTGACAAGGATTATGTTAATTAGTTTGAGCACATTGTTTTATGCACATATTTTTATACAACTAATACTAATATAATTTTACACCATTGTAGCCATGGCTTTAACAGTGATAACCCTGTTAAATTGCAAATAAATTTCAAAAAATGTATTTGCAAACTAACAGGGTGATAAATAAATAAAAAAATTAATAATAATAAACAAGTGTACAGTATATTTCCTAAATCTAAATCTGCAATTTTGTCCAGAGTTGGCTTATTACGTTAAATCCCTACAGAATTAAGGTTAGACTTATCAAAACATTCCTGGAAAATGACTACTATGCACATTCAAGAATCACCACTGCATGGTTAACTGAATAGTATTTAAGCCCCTTCAAAGACTACAATGCTTCACTCATTAATTTAGACCTATTAAGAGGATGATCACTGACCAGTGGCAGCCATCATCAAATAAGCTTACATTGTTTTTATAAAGTTGATAGTGGGACTGGTGAGTTATACTTATAATGATACTTATAGCCTTTTACCCCATCCATGATGTGAGGAACCTTTATCTGGTTGCTTTCAACTAAAGGTGAGTTAGCCAGTTTTATATGGGGGTAGAAGGTTTTCCCACTCGGAAACTCAGGTTTTTTATCCCTCAGAACAAGCAAACCGGCCACACATGGACACACACATGGATTTACAGCCATGAATGTTTACGCCAATATGTGGAAGAGATAGGCTCTTCACCACATGTTGTTATGCCTGTAGTCAACTATGAGTCACATCATGGCAATCAACTTCCTGGATAGGAGATGACAGATGAACAGGAATGGGGAAAAGGACTGGTGCTTGGAATGCAAGTAGTGAATTTCCATGGGTTACAAATAAAGTGAGAAATGATTTGCAAAAATTTAATTTTCAAAAGGAGCAAAATTATTTTTTGCTCCAAGTACAAGAAATTACAGCAGCTATAAGAACAAAACTGGAAAAAGTTATTTTTATAAAGTTGATAGTGGGACTAGTGAGTTATACTTATAATGGCTGGACTAAAAGCAGAGAGACCATGTATTTGTAGCAGTGTTCTAATACAATACAGAACTTGTTGTTTTCAATCTGGTAAAAGGACTGGAATGTCAAGATCACATTCCAGTAACATATGATGGCTAGTTACACAGCAGTTTGAAATGTCACAAGTTGAGGATGAAATGTAAATTAGAAAAAAATGAGGTGATACCAGTATAATTTCAGGACATAAGTGAGAAAATAAATAATTAAATAAAATCTCTTCCCTAAATTAATTGATATCCTGAAGCATCTGCTAAACATATAACAATAAGAAACACATTTTTTAAAACATTCAGTTTCTAGTTTAAATACTAAGAGTGATAATTGCAAAAACTACCAAATTCTTGTTTATCCAGCTTTTTATTATGTGAAATTCTTTAATCAGGATGTGTTTTTACTTAACTGAACATTTTTTAAATAACCTTTAGCCAGCCTGGTTGGCTGAGTGGTTGGTGGATCTACTTTCTCTCCAGCCAACAGACTGTAGGTTTGAATCCCATTGTGGGCATGGATGTTTGTGATTGTCTTTAGGTGAGAGATGAAATTCATCATCTGGTGTAAGATTACCTCCCTGTTTATTGGAGGCCTGGTGTAAAAAATAAATAAAAATGCAATATGATATGATATATATATATATATATATAAAAATCAGTAATAAATTGAAAAAACCAAAACAAAAAACTTAGCCCTCCCACAGTACAAAAGTATTATAGGTTTACAAATAAACCTTTCATGGGTGGGAGCCACACACACACACAAAAAAAATAAAAATAATAAAATCTTTCCAATATTTTTGCAGATTTTTTTTTTTTTGCATGACCTATATCCCAACTGAAAGCAGTTGGGATACAGGTCATGCAAAAACGGATTATATTTTGATCTATGGGAGATTCAGCAGCAGATGAGAATGCTTTGAAAATGGGCAAGTGCTGTTGTGTTGATACCAGAAGTATGTCATTAGGGGAAGAAAATGTTAGAGTATGTTGGATTTGAGCTTGGGAAGTGTAGCAGAAGCAGGTGTTTTGTCTGATGGCCATGACTGTGTGGGCGAATGTCAGGTGAAAGAGAAGAAAAATAGAACTGCTGAGAAGAGATGGAAAGCAAGAAGATTGAGTTGAGGAGGGTGCATGAAGAGAATGAGAGGCTGGACAGGTAGGCTAGTGTGAAGGAGAATGAGAGTAGGTGCAAGAGGAGAGACAGAGATAAAGAGGGAACTGGAGAAAGTCGAGAGAGAGTGTGGAAGCAAGATACAGAGAAATAAGGAGGAAATGTGGGAGAGAAAGGACCTGGAGATTGGAAGCAGAAAAGGTCAAGGATTAAAGATGAAGCTGTTAGGAGAGTAAAGTATTGAAATTTGATGATTCACAGTGTGCAGACTAGAGTAACACTCTACTCTGACTCTACATTTATAATCTGGTAAACTCCACAGTTTCACCTCACTTCAATGTCATTGCCACATTCTCAGTGAGGTGAAAATGTAGAGGAGATGATAGTAATGGTCAGCATGAATCACATGAGAAGTAGCATGAAACATATAGCAAGAGATTCAAAATTTACATTAGGATAGCGCAGCAGAAGTGTATTAGAAAAAAGATAGTGAGTTGAGTGTATTTTGTCAGAATGATAATGCATAATGGAGAAGAGCTGTGATAATAAATGATATGCAAGTGAGAAGGTGTAGGAGAAGAGGTCTGATGTATGTTGTACATTTGAGGATAGAAGAAAGCTGCATGCAATAGACAGATTACATTTGAACAGAGAAGGATGAGGGTATTTGGAGTGACTGTTGTTTTCTTGGGCAAACAAGAACTAGGGGTGACTTCATGTGGGGATAGTGGCTTGAGAAATGAGAGGATGTATCCCAGGGGCAAACATTCAGGGTGTGCTAGGTATGTGGTGATCATCCACTGAATAGCAATATTTTGTGTTTATTCCTATTTAAAGACTCCCCTAAATGTTTCCTGACTTAGTGCGATTTCCAAAAGTAAACACAATATACTAATGTTTCATCAAGAGGGCACTTCTGGACACATAAATATTGCATCACATTCATATTAACAGCCTGGGTGTGAGTTCAAAATACATACGCCTTTGAGCCCTTTAAAAAGATGTACAGATGGTGCAGCAGGTCAAATTCTTAGCCTTCCGAGTAGTTTTAAACTACTCAGAAGGCAAAGCAGGGTGAGCTCTGAGACAAAAAACACCTAGAGGTTGTGACTGGTTATTTTGACAACCAATCCAATTGAACATTGTAATTTGTCATGAGTTGCTGTTTTTGTTTTCTGAATTGCATCTGTTTTGTATGCATAAAGTGTGAACTTGCCTACCACGTCAGTTTTATATATTAATATAGACAAGATTTTAATATATACTTTTTGATAAATTTATAACTTTTTTTTTGCCCACATTTACAATGGGAAACAGTATTGCATTCGAAGGAGGTAAATTTCATCCTCCTCTTCCAAATTTGTCCCCTACTCTGAGCCGATTTTTATTATTATTGCAGGGAGTTGGGGACTCATTGAGGGAGGTCACAAACTACACTCACCAGCTACAGTTAATTTGATTACAATTAATTGCATTAGACCAATTAAGATAAGCACTGATGTGTTATACACTCTTAAAGCTTTCATACATCAATAAAAATGCAATCATATGGCCAAACTGACACGAATTTTGTAACGTGGGTTGCATAAGTCACAACAGCACACCCAACTGAAATTGGCATGCGACGCCACTGGTGTATCCATACTGCACAGTCGTGGGGAGTAATAATAGCTATTTGAATACTAGCAGTGCACCAGTTTTAAAATTTACACAAATACTAGGAGCATTAGGAATAACTCAGTCTCTTCAAAAATTGTTGGTATAAGTGAAACTTAGTTAAATGTGGAGGATGTTCTGACAGAGATAGAAATTGAAGGGTGTAGCATATAACATAAGGAAGGTAAATGTGGTGGTGGAGTGTTACTCATGAGAGATGTATTGTGCCCTTTGAGGGTAGAAAATCAGTGGAAATGACACTAATGGCTTTGAGAGTATATGGTGCAGGATAAAATGTTTATAAGACAAAATAGTAAGATGTTGCTATAGACCAGGAAGTAAAATGGTGAGAAACAAGAAATGTTTAGGCAAATTAGCTTGGCAAGTGCAAAGTGAGTGATTATTTTGGAGGACTTCAACTATAGAAATATAAACTGGGCAAAGGAAGCAGCATACTAAGAAAACTGAATTACTGGACTTCTTGAAAGGCAACTATCTTATGCAGTATGTGTTGCAGAGAACATGAGGATCAAGGGTTTTGGACTTGTTTATTGCATTATATGATCTGAATATAACTGAGATATCATACCTGCTCCAGTTAGTAAGCTTGGCCATGTGTCCCTGACTTAGTGGATGAATACATATGTTGAAGTATCAAGGCAGAAGGAATTTATACAGTATTATGGGAAGACAGGCAACTAAATAGACTTAGAAACCAGGAGTGGTACAATGGATCAAACAATTTGGAGTCAAATGGATGAAAAGAGAAATTAAATAGCAATTGATGATGAAAAAGAGATTATGGAAGGCATATAAAGAGAGTTGAGAACAGTTGCATAAGATATTTAAGGCTCAGGTTAGGAAGGTGACTAATATAGTAAGGAGAGAAAAATTCATTTATAAGGAAACCAGCGTGACAGTCCAAGGAGAATCCCCCCAAATTTTTTTGCTATGTGGCTGGTAGAAGGAAAAATGACCATGGATGGATTACCCTGATGGATGGAGGCAGGACTGATGTGTTGAAGGCAGATAACTCATTTGAGCTATTTAATGATCATGTTTTTAGACTGATCCATTCTAGGAATAAAGCCTGATTTACTACGATGGATTTTACTAGGAGCATTACTAATGCTCCTAGTAATGTTTCACTAGAAGTAAAACATTACAAGAACTCTGCCACTGCCAGTTCTAAGCCTGAGAGAAAGGAGGAGGCTTGTACTTGAGGCTAGCAGCCACAATACATCAAAAATTTCCTGTTACAGAAACCTCAAATATTGCAAGAAATCAGACTAGTTCTGCTGAAGAATCACTGGATGAGGCAGGTTGGTGAAAGCTCTCTTATAGAAGCCAGCAAGTGGAAGGTTCTTGGAAAGGATCTCAGACCCCATTCTACAACCAAAATTGGATGCTGAAACATCAGGACAATGTACGAATCTGGGAAAGCACATCAAATATTAGGATTAAGTAAAACCAGATGGAATAGAACTGGTGAGATCAGACTAACATCAAACAAATATATATTCTGGAAACCCTGAGGATGAAGAACATAGCAGGAGTGTTGCTCTGATGATGAGGCAAGAAAGGCATTGTTGGAATTGAACCCAGTATCAGAACGAATAATAAAGCTAGGTTCAAAACCAGAAACAAAAATGTTACTGTAATAAACATTTATATCCCTACAAACATTGCTTACTGGGGGGGGGGGGGGAAGAAGCTTTTTATGACCTTCTACAGAGAGAGAAGAAGAATAGCAAAAGAGGCATGATCTTATTTCTGGCAGATGTAAATGCCAAGGTAGGCAAAGAACAATGGATATGAAATAGTGATGGGAAAAGGACCAGAAGATGAAAATGGAATATTATTCAAGGAGTTCTGCCTATTTAGCAACTTAATAGGAGGTACAATGTTTCAACATAAACAAACACCTAGATCTCACCAAAAGGAAAGAGTAAAAACCAAATAGATCATATAATGATAAATAAAACATGGAGAAAAATTTTCTCCGTGCTCTATTTGTTAAAAGCTCTTCCATCCTGCAAGGATCCTCCTTGCAGGATGGAAGAGCTTGAGAAGTGTAGATGCATATACAGGCCACATACTGGTGTTGGCAAAGATAAAAATGAAACTAGCAAATATATTTAAATAAAGGAGCAAATGAAACTGGTACAATAAAAATAAACTGAAAAATAAGGATATTACAAAAAACTTTGCTTGTACAATCAGAAGAAAACATGAAGCAATAACACAAAGTGAAAGAAAAAAATGGATATATATAAAAGAAAAATAGCAAAATATAAAAAAAATTATACAATGAAACAGCTGATAAAATATAAGGAAAACAAGAGAGAGTTCAGAAACAATGGATAACAGACAAAACAATGCATTTAAGTGAGGAAAAAAGAGAAGTTAGAAGTAAATTACTCCAAAATCAAAATAAAGAAGAGGAAAAGGAGATAAATAAGCAGAAGGAAAAAAGGGGACAAGTAAGGAAAAGTGTGAGAGATGATTAGAGAAATTCATTGAAGAACTCTGTAAGGAGGTTGAACAGGCAGCAGCAAACTTTGATTCCAAGAAATTTTTCGAAATAACAAGGATAATTGGAAAAAAATATAAGAAAAGAGAGCCCTATAAGAGATAAACAACGAAACGTACTGATGAGGGAAATAGACATTGAAAACAGATGGATATAATGAAACTCCAATACAAGATACTATACTCCCAGAAAATACTGAAATGGAAACATTAAATATAAACACAAAAGAGATAACAAAAGCAAAATAACTAGGGCAACAAAGAAACTTAGAAATGGCAAAGCTTCAGGGGATAGACAATATATAAACAGAACTCCTTCTACATAAAATATGAATAAAGGAAGAATGGCCAGATGACTGGAATATGGGATTATTAGTGAAAATACCAAAGACAGGGGATACAACAGAATGCAAAAACTGGAGAGGAATATCTCTTCTGGGCAGAGTTAGTAAAATCTTCCCAGTGGATGAGGATAAGGCATACACTCCTTTTTTTTTTTTTTTTTTTTGATTTTGCAGAGGCATTTGACAGGGTGCCACATGACAAGTTGGTTTTTAAGTTGTAACATGTAGATTTAGATATTATTTAGTGAATTGGATTGATAACTTGCTTTCCAATAGATATCAGAGTTGTATAAGGGGCAGATCTGGAAGTAGGAAGGTTAGTGGAGTAGCAAGTGGAGTTCCATGGACTTCAGTACTGAGACCATTGCTCTTCAATCTTTAGTCAATGATACTGTCACTGGACTACAGGGAAATATTCAGTTTTACGGATGAAGTGAAGTGCTGATGTTTTGGCTCTTCAAGAAGATTTGAATACTCTTGGAACATGGGCAAATGAATGGGAATATCGATTTAATGTAATTAAATGTTAAGTTTGGAAATTTAGGATCCACAGATGGAATGCTTCATATTTACTTGGAGTTATTTTGGAAGAAGTGGAGGAAGTAAGGGATCTTGGGGTGATTATAGATATCAATTTGAAGTTAAGAGGACAAATTGCAAAGATTATGAAGACAACTCAGAGAACTGCTGCAATATTGAGAAGGACAATGACCACAAGAGATGGTTCCATCTCAAAAGGGCTGATGGTTCCATTGCAGCAGAGTTTTAATCTGACCACATTCTGGTCACCAGGATTTTAAGGGATGTTATAACTTTATAGAGGGTACAGAGATGGTAACAAATATATCATGACTGTACAATGTTGGTTATGATGACAGACTGAAGACATGCAAACTACAGAATTTGGTAGATAGAAGATGACAGAAGGATATGATCGAGATATTTAAGTTGTTGAAAGGTTATCAGATTGACACTGGGAAGATTTTTCATATGGCAGAGTGGGGAGAAAGAAATTCAGAAGGAAGCGAAAGGGTAAGAACCAAGTTTTTTGTCATGGAGATAGGAAGGGTCATGCATTGTGCATTGCCTGAAAGGGTAGTAAAAGTGCATACAGTGGAGAAATTCAACGAGTGTTACGATAGACTTTGTATTACTACTACTTCTAAAAATAATAATTTATATTTCAATGAGAAATCAGTAATGAAAAAGATAAGCAAATGTTTTTTTTTAGTTAAATGATATCTTTTAATTATGAGAGTGCTAAAAAAAAAAAAAAAAAGAGATGAAATTCTATAATAGTCCAGGCTTCATAAACTTTAGTATCTTATTACAAAAATTACTTGATCTAGTTAGAAAAATGCTTATTTTATTCTTATTCTAAAAAGGGTTGATTACTGAGGTGAGGCTTTTCAGTAAGTTTTTTTTTTTTACATAATTTCAGATAATCAGCAATAGATGCACACAACAGAAACATTGTATTGTGCAGCTTGTATTGCTAATATTCCTGGGCTTCAGTCCAGTCTCTGAAGAGAAACATAATATTTTGAAGAAACAACACCTGCCACATCAATATATAAAACATTAAAAAAAATATATTTTCCTTCAGGATTGTGTTTTTAAGTGGTGTAATACCAAGGTGCCTTTGGTAGTCATGGACAAGTCCTGTATTCTGAAACTTTTAGTAACTTTATTTTGTTAGCATATGCATATAAGGATATTTTTATCATTCCTCAAAATAAATATTAATTTCTTTGAGTTTCAGGAAAATTAGTAGTCATAATTCTTAACTATAGGCATAACTTTCAGATGATAAACAAGACTTTACTATTGTGGATCAGATGGTTGTACCAAACACTTTTCTTCTTTTGTAACTTCAAATTATCAAATTTCAAATTTTTTTTTTGGATGGATTGTTGTAGCCAGTTGTTTTTGATGTAAATCAAAACTCTCAACATCCAAGCAACTAAGGCTGTGGGGCCAGTGTACTATGTAAACTGTGTGTTTCTCTTGCCAGTTTTGTCTGTTTTCCAGGATTATTTACAAGAAATCGCATTCTTGTTTTTGTCCATATTTTACACAAACATATAAATAAGTGATGAAATAACTTCATATGCAAACTTTTTTGCACATAATAAGTTTAGATATCGTACAAATGAAAACAAGAATATAATTTCTTATCACTGACTGACTGACTACTGAAGGTGTCAGCTGAGTACTTAAAGTTGGTAAATACACATTCTGACAAAAATTCTTTCTATGTAGAATTTTTTGATAAATCTTTGCAAGTACCTTCAAATATACAATTTACAAATCTTATCTTCAATGGCTTCGCGAATCTACATTCCTAGATATGCTTATTTCTTTATTTATTTAAGTCACTGTACAAGCACCTAGAATATAAGCATATTAAAAGCTTTTTTCATAGATTGAATTCATTAAGCTTAAGAGAATATATCAAGTTATAAATGAAAAAAAAAAAGCAGCTATTAAACTAGCTAAATAAGAGACAGTGTTCATGTTCAAACCAATTTTAACTTATGGATCTGAAGGCTGGTTTAAAAATAAAACACTTAATCAAAGACTGGAGACCATACACACTTTTGCTGTTCATAGCACTCTCCACATATCCTGCTCATATGTACCTTGCAGTGCTCAAACATGTCATCCTTCAAGATCATCTCCATTTATTGGAGATGATCTTGAAGGAGGAGATCTAAGTACTGATCTCATGTAGTCTTTCAGTCAAGCAATAACAACTGAGTCACCTTCAATGCTTTCAAAACACAGATTTTTTTTTTCCCTGACAAAAAAAAAAGATCTTAGCTCTTCTCTCCTTATCTTTCATAATGTTTAATATAACTCCACGACCAGATCTGACTCCTTAGGCTGGCAGATTTTTTTTTTCCCTGACAAAAAAAAAAGATCTTAGCTCTTCTCTCCTTATCTTTCATAATGTTTAATATAACTCCACGACCAGATCTGACTCCTTAGACTGGCTCTTATTCCTGGCATTTCTTGCCATCATGTCACTTTTGTAGCATCATTCATCCTCAGCTTCCAAAAGACTTTCATCCTTTTTTATGGAAGACATTACTTTTCATCTGTCTACTTGCATACTCTATGCACATCCCAAATCCATGGAATCTTGGAATACTGCTCTTGCAGTTTGGGTGGAACCCTCTAAAAATTCTAGATGCTGTTCAGAATAAGATAGTTCAGTTGATTGACAACCCTTTTCTCTCTCTTCAGCTGCTATCTCATAAACAGTCTGTTTCTGCATTATGTCTCTTCTACAGTAAGTATTATTAAGCAGAACACATCCATTTGAAATAATGAGACATCCTATGCACATGTACAGTGACATTTACAAATTTACATTGTTTCATTCTGAAATCATCTTATACAAAATTAGTGCATATTTTTTTAGAAAAACTAACATTTAACAATCCATAGGTGGGAAGCAGCTTGAGACTCAAGAGACTATGAAAACTGGTCCTCTGAACTTCCTCCTTTATCATCGAAAAGTGGCTAGGGAGGACTTGTTTGGAAATATATATATATATTTAGAAAGATATTTAATGAAAATTTGATGTATCAAAGTAACCCCGAGTCAATGCTCATGAACACACACATAGAGAGAGCACGCACGCACGCACGCACACGCACACACACACACACACACATATCTCTCTCTCTCTCTCTCTCTCTCTATATATATATATATATATATATATATATATATAGAGAGAGAAAGAGAGAGAGAGAGAGAGATATCTAGCTATAAAATAATTAGACGACATACATATTATTTCAAGTCAAGCATATTTCTTATTCCTGGAAAATAAATTAAATTCACAATGTTAATTGTGACTTGAAATCATTTGAAAAAAAAAAAAAAAAACTGCAGGTTTATTTTTTATTTTATTTATTTATCTTTTTACTATTCTGATGCAGACAGAGATCTGTATCAAAGACATTAAAGGCAGTAATTTGCAAGTAGAACTTATTTAAAAATAAAACTTGTCTTAGAAGTCCTATAGAATGCAATTGAGTTCTAAAACAATGACAGAAGACAATTCATTTTCCTTCACCTAAGAACTCACATAGGAGTTCATGATTTAGGAATATGTACATTTCCAGATAGTTTTTCACAAATCTTAAACAGAGAAGTTGAGAATCACCAATGAAAATTTAAGTAATCAACAGAGGGAGCTACACAGAGCATATTTTCCAATAAAGAAGGTCCTCAAAAAATGCATACAACTATAAGATATGAAAATAGGGTAATAAATTATTTTTAGTATTGCAAAAGCATTAATTTCTTATTAGTGTATATTATTTTTGGTGGGTATTAGTACTTAACTCAGTTTTAACAGCTAAACATGGCTTGCAAACAACAACAACAAAAAAAACTTTCCCACCTATGGCATAACATATTTAATTTAAATAACGAAAGTTTCAAATATTAAAATATCTTTTGTTCTTCTCTTTTATAATATAGCTAACAAGTTATCCATTTTGGTAGCAGAATATTAAAACTCGCACCTAAAAGAAGCCACACTCTGGTATGGCATTGCTTATTATTATTATTTTTTTTTTGTAACAGATTTTCAAATTAACCTCATGAAAGAAGAGACAGGATATGAACAATTATAAAAGTATATCAAAATTTTATTCATTATTTGCTTGTATTATTTTGTGAGAAACTAACTTTCCCTGCTTAAAAATTTAGGATAATTAAGAATAATAAAATGTCTCTATTGCATTAAGTGTTTAAATGCTAATTGTGTTATAGTTTTTATTTATTTCTTTTATTTAAAAAAAGCACCAAAATTATGTTCTTTGATATGCCATGACTTATCAAAGGATTTAACAAAAAAATATTACAACCTTTATTGTTCAATGCACATGACTAGCCTGAGACTAGGATTTGCAGTCAATGTCAGTGAGACTACAATATAAAATTTTGTTCCATCTCTGTACTTATACTTACATATGACTTATTCTCTCACCATTATTTTGTGGTCCATTCACAATAATCTCCAGTCTGTAATGGCACTTTTAAGTAGTTCAGGTGAGTGATGGCAGGAAAGACATATTGGCACACTGTAGAGAGAGAGAGAGAGAGAGAGAGAGAGATACAGAAAGAGGATCACATGTAGAAATGTGTCAGCAATAAGTACTTAATTTGAACTGTGGTTCACCCGGCTGTAAGCAACTAACTACTTTTTCTCCATCTAGGACAGCTAATACCACAGCACTGTCAGCAGGACAACAAAGTAAATCAGGAAGAGTAGAATTCCAGCTATCATTGTCTGAATCTCCTGTAATATGTGGCTGCATTTCTGTGGGTAATATTTCTGTAGGCACTGATACATGAGTGTCATGTACAGGCTTTGGAGATGAAAACTCTCTACCTTGAAGCTGTCCCCGTTCCATATGTTTGTGATAACTATTATAGGTTCTTTCCTGTTTATGCTGTTGATTTTCTGGACTGGGAGATCCAGAATAATCTCTAGATGTCCCATAGCCTGGTTTATTGATGGGCTGATGTCTGGCTGGAAGAGTGGCTAAAAGTAATGGTCGCTGGTCATATCCATAGCTAGAAGAGGAATGTTGACTTAAATCAGAATGATCACCATAGTAATTTTCTGCTGGAGGAAACTGCTGTTGTCCTGATATTGAATGCTGGTGATAGTTGTTAGTAAGTAAGCGATCATCATCTATTGACTCATAGATATGTTCAGCAGAAGTACCATTAGCATCAGATGCTAAGGAATAGTGGCGATGCGGCAACTTTTGCTGCTGATGTTCCATTCCTTGCCACAGGGGTCCTTGCACACAGGGATCTAATATACACACATCAGATGGATCACTGGGATGATTCATATGAGATTTCCACTTGGGTGAATATACAGTATCACACTTTGCCATAGTTCTTTTTCCATCATGTATACCTAGTTCTCTATGTTTGTCACCTTGAGGACTGTTGCTTGCTGTAGTAGATGGGGGACCTAACGAGTAAAATTGATTAAACATTCATTAATAATAAAGGAACTATAACAATAATTATCTTAATTATTACTACATAATTTTTACTATATATGATAAATAATCATAAATGATTTATAGTCCATAAAACACACAAAACAATACAAACAATCTTTTTCTTTGTTGTTGATGCATGTATTCTAGAGGGCCATAAGCCATATAGTGTCAGAAAGAGCTCTGGAAAGATGAGTTCTATTTTTAACTATAGGAAGGGCCACTACCCAGACCAGTTTCAACCTTTATTGAGGTCTCATCAGTGGGAACCAGACCCAGAAGTGGTGATACTAAGGCAGAAGCAATGGAGAAGTCATATCTACCTATACAGTTGCCAAAAAGGTAAACCACCTTATTATTAAATTACTCTGGATTTAGAGAAAGATGTTGGAAGTTTTTTTCCCACTTGGTTAGACTATAATAAATTTAGTTTAATCCTTTATCCAAGTGTAAGCAAACGAAGTTTGCTTACACTTGGATAAAGGATTAAACTAAATTTATTATAGTCTAACTAAGTGGAGAAAAAAAAAAAAAATTCCAACATCTTTCTCTAAATCCAGAGTAATTTAATAATAAGGTGGTACACTTTTTGGCAACTCGTATAGGTAAATATAACTTCTCCATTGCTTCTGCCTTAATATCGCCACTTCTGGGTCTGGATCCCATTGATGTGACCTCAACAAAGGTTGAAACCGGTTGGAAGCTTGGGTGATGAATGGCAATGCTGTAGCAAATGAAGTTTTAACTGAGGCTTGGCTGTTGCTGTCACCCAGGTCCTGAGTATGTGTGGGGGTAATGAATGGCAATGCTGTAGCCCATGAAGTTAACTGAGTCACGTCTGTTGCTGTTATCCCTCAGATGAGATATGAGCAACTGAATGGCTCTGCTTGGTGATTGGGTGAGCCTGCCATGGTGTAGAGCCAACCAGTTCTAAGAGTTCTTCTCAGTGGCAGGGTGAGCCTATTACTGAGGGGAACAAGGCTGAGTTTTTGGAGTTTGACCTTTACTTGAACATTCAGTAAAGCTCAAAACCGGTCTGGGTAGTGGCCCTTCTCTTAATGCATATGCTTTGCATTATGGGAGATATTGAGACAAGGAGTGATGAGAGCTTGGTCCAACTTCACCAGAAGTTGCCTCAGTCCTGAAGATACTTCAGGAGTAAACTTTGTTTGCTTACACATGGATAAAGGATTAAACTAAATTTATTATAGTCTAACCAAGTGGGAAAAAAGCTTCCAACATCTTTTTCTAAATCCAGAGTAATTCAATAATAAGGTGGTACACCTTTTGGCAACTCGTATAGGTAAATATGACTTCTCCATTGCTTCTGCCTAGGTATCACCACTTCTGGGTCTGGCTCCCACTGATGAGACCTCAACAAAGGTCAAAACCGGTTGGAAGCGTGGGTGATGAATGGCAATGCTGTAGCCCATGAAGTTAACTGAGGCACAGCTGTTGTACCCCTCAGATGAGATATGAGCAAATGAGTGGCTCTACTTGGTGGTGGTGTTAGCCTGCTACAGTGTAGAGCCAACCGGGTCTGAGAGTTCTTCTCGGTGGCAGGGTGAGCCTGTTACTGAGGGGAACAATGCTGAGTTTTTGGAGTTTGACCTGTACTTGAACATTCAATAAAGGTCGAAACTGGTCTGGGTAGTGGCCCTTCCCTTAATGCATATTATGCATGTCCGAAGATGTGCTTTGCATTATGGGAGATACTGAGACAAGGAGTGATGAGAGCTTGGTCCACCTATCACGAGTTGCCTCAGTCCTGAAGATACTTCAGGTGCAAACTTTGTTTGCTTACACTTAGATAAAGGATTAAACTAAATTTATTATGAGCAGATATATGTGGTAAGTAGTGATAAAGGTGATTGGGTAGGTGTGGTGGGGAAATCACAATCAACACATGGCTTGGATAGGACTGTCCATAGACCTAAAAATGAACTGTTGTTTGTTTACAAAGGTCAGAAGTATCAGAAATAAGGGGGATGAAATGGTTTCAGTGATTGAGTTTATTTGACCCCAAATCATTGGAATAAGTGAAACACAGTTGAATGAAGATGATATCATAATGGGAATAGAAATAGAATACAGTATTTTTCACAAGGATAGAAAGAACAAGAAGGGAGGGGAGTGCTGCTGATGATAGCAGGGGAATTAAGTCCACATAAGGCAGACACGAAAGGAGAGAAATAGTGACAATGGTTATGAGGGAGTGTAGTGTAATGTGGGGGTTGAGAGGAAGACATATTTAGTTGGATATTGCTATAGGCCTGGGAATTTGGAGAGTGGTGATGAAGAAATGTATAAACAACCTGGATTAGTTAACAAAGGAAGGGTAATTATTATGGGTGATTTTAATTATAGCATCATAGATGGGAATGAATAAACACTATTTGGGAATAAGGAAAATGAATTTCTTGAGAGAAAACTCTCTGAGGCAGCACGTAAAGGAGGGCACGCGAGAATTGAGAGTACTAAATCTGATCAAACAAAGTTTGCGCCTGAAAGTATCTTCAGGACTGGGGTAAGGTGGTACAACACCAGGGCAACTCGTTGCAAAGGTGGAGCAAGCTACCAACACTCCTATCTCAGTATCTCCTATAATGCAAAACACATCTCCTTGCAGATATGTCTAATGTTATGCATTAAGGGAAGGGCCACTACCCAGACTAGTTTCGACCTTTATTGAGGTCTCTTCAGTGGGAGCCAGGCCCAAGTGGAGATACCAGGCAGAAGCATTAGCAAGTCATTGTACCACCTTACCCCAGTCCTGAAGATACTTTCAGGCGCAAACTTTGTTTGCTCACACTTGGATAAAGGATTAAACTAATTTTATTTTACTCTAACTAAGTGAAAAATAAACTTTCAACATCTTTCTCTAAATCCAGAGTAATTTATTAAAAAAGGGTGGCACACCATTTAGCAACTCCTATAGGTAGAGATGACCTGCTAATGCTTCTGCCTGGTATCTCCACTTGGGCCTGACTCCCACCGTGTTGGTAGCTTGCTCCATCTTTGCAACGAGTTGCCCTAGTGTTGTACCACCTTACCCCAGTCCTGAAGATACTTTCAGGTGCAAACTTTGTTTGCTCACACTTGGATAAAGGATTAAACTAATTTTATTTTACTCTAACCAAGTGAAAAATAAACTTTCAACATCAATAAATCTGATCATTTCATTTCATCAGAGGATGTAATCGTGAGAGGGGTTTCACACTTTTGTAAAGTTGGTGAAAGTGATCATGAAGTAATCACCTGTGTTGTGGATAGTCATATGCAACTCTAGTGAGGAAAGGCTATATGTGGAATTATAAGGCTGGTGATTATGATAAGCTTAGGAGACAGCTTGGAGCTGTAACATGGAATGAGGAGTTGAGTGGTAAGGAAATAAATGCTGCATGGGAACTGACAAAGAAATACATAACAGCATCAATTTGTGAATGTATTCCAAAAGGCTAAATAAGGTAGCTGTAAAATGGATGAATGTGGAACTTAAGCATAAAATATGGAAAAAGAAAGTACTTTGAAGGAAGTACAACATCAATAATGGTAATAGTCAGTCACATGAAGAGTATAAAGCACAAACCAGGAGAGTGATTCAGTCAGTTAGTAAACAAAAGTAGAGTATGAGCAGAAATTGGCAAATCTGGTAAAGAAAAACCCTAGAGAATTTTTTAGATATGTGGCAAATAGAAGGAAGAATGATCATGGTAAGATGAAGTTAATGGATGAAAGTGGTAGAATGGTAACTGCTGCAGAAGACATTATTGAGGTATTCAGTGATCAATCTATAAGTGTTTCATAAATAACCTTGATGTCAATAAGGCGATAGGATTTGATGACATATCACCATGCATTTTGAGGGAATGTTCCAGGGAATTGGTAGTAGCATTGGCATGCCTGTTTTACAACAGCACAAGTTCCAAGGGAGTGGAAGGAGGGTAAAATTGTTGCACTGCATAAAGGTGGTGATAAGGCTGTAGCTTCAAATTATAGGCCAGTCTGTATATCTGGATTTGTGGTGAAAGTACTGAAGAGATTGGTGAGAAGTAGGATACAGAAATGGGTTGATAACAGCAGTATTCTCTGTGGTTATTAGCATGGGTTTGTTAAAGGAAGATCATGTTTCACTAACTTATTTATGTACTATAAAAAGGTGACAAATACCTTGGACAGGGGAGATGCATATATAGTGGTGTATTAGATTTTGAAACGGCTTTTGATATACTGCCACATGACAAGCTCTTAAATGAATTGAAACAGATGGGATTGGATAACAGACTTCTGAGTTGGATCAGTGACTGGCTGTCGGATAGGTATCAGAAAGTTGTATATGGGGGTGCAGTATCCCAAAAGAGAAAGGTCACTAGTGATGTGCCACAAGGGTCAGTTTTGGGGCCATTATTGTTCAATTTGTATATTAATGATATAGGTTTAACTAGTGATATGCAGATAATGCAAAACTGTGGAGAGCAATGCAGAGGCAAGCAGATGTTATGGTCTTACAAGAGGACTTGAATAGATTGCATGAATGGGCAGGTAAGTGGTGGAACTACCAGTTCAATGTTGCACAGTGTAAGATTTTGAGATTTGGTAAGCAACAATGGGATGCAAAGTATACACTTGGTGTGGAAACTTTAAAGGAAGTAGAGGAGATGAGAGATCTAGGAGTGGACAGGGACCTGAAATTCAGGGGACACATTGCACAAGTTGTGAAGATGTCACATCGGATAATGGCAATGATGCGGAGAACCCTGACATGTAGAAATAGAGAGGTTATGATGCCATTGTATAACGCCTTTATCAGGCCACGTATGGATTATTGTGCACAGATTTGGTCACCGGGTTTAATGGTGACCAGGATAAGTTGGAAAAGGTCCAGAGAAGATTCACAAAGGTGGTCAGTGGTCTTTGGAATGTGGAGTATGAGAGAAGAGATTGAGAGAATGGAAGTTGCACAGCTTTGTGAATAGGAGGAAGGGGGGGGGATAGGATTGAGCCATATAAGCTAGTTAGGGGTTATCTGCTCGAAATGGAAGGGGGGGCTGAAAAAGAGGCTATCACTGGAAACTGTATAAGGATTTAAGTAGGGTTAGGATTAAACTCTATAAGTGTTTCATCCTGATCAGGGTGAAATCATGAGGAAATTAAGTGTAAAGGACATAGGAGGGGATGACTTAATTGTGAGTGGGCAGGAGGTATTTGAGGAAATAAATAACCTTGATGTCAATAAACAACATGTATAAGGAGAGTGAACAGAGGAGTGAAGAGTAGGTTCTTTGTATGGAGAGGTTGGTGAGCAGAATGTATTGCCTGAGTGTCTTGTGAGTGTAGACACATTGAATTAGTTTAAAGCATGGTTGGATGAGCATTGCATGCAATAGCATGTGTGTGTACCTCCCACGATGAGCTCTGGTTCCATGGAGGTCAAATGTTAATAATAATAATACAGACTGCTTTGGTTCTACAAAACAAGATGAGCCTAAGTGAGAGAAAGACAAATACCAATATCACATTAAACAACCAGATGAAAGCAGGCTAACTATTTGTATGCTCCATAAAAATACATGGTGATATGCCATCCATTCCAACAGTCTTACTAACATCTAACTCATGCTTCATATACCTTATATTTGCTAAAATTGTAGTATTGTAATTATAATGTAGTAAAATTGCAGTTATATATCTTTCACAAAGCATGCATTACTTGAAAAGTGAATTCTGACTTTCCATTAATTAAGGATCGTTATATCTACTGCCGCAATAACATTATTTAATATGTCACCCATCTATATGTCTGCCCCCAATGACAGAATTAATCACAACCATATGTATTATATAAACATATTTTTATTAACTTGATAAATTTAATTAGCAGAGAGCTACCATAGCTCTAATGGTAGGTTATGGATAAAGGTATTATTATTATTATGTGACACCTCCAGGGAGTCCAAAGACTCATCGAGGGAGGATGTGCCAACAGCATCGATTGACTGATCCCCTTCCAACTACTAACTGCACTCAAACTTGCTTAAGTTTTTGCTGAGTCATTAGTAGCAGAGGCTCTACCAATCGACCAACCTTTGCTGGCTAAGGACTATAATGAGAATAGTACATAATAAATTGCTTGCAGGTGTAGTATCATAGAATGAGGAGTTAGCTGGAAAAGAGATCAATGCAGCTTGTGGAATTTTCAAGAACTATCTAGCAGAAGCAATGTCTAAATGTATTCCAAGGGTCAGAAGGTTAAATAGGGTAGGTGTGAAATGGATGAATAAAGAGATTAAGCATGCGATACAAAGAAAAAGGGCATTATGGAGGCAGCATAATAGAAGTGGTAATAACCAATTCCATGAGGATTACAAAGACCAGACAAGGCAGTTGACTTGGCTGGTAAGGGTAGCGAAAGTGAGGTATGAGCAGCAGTTAGCTAATGAAGCCAAAAAGAATCCTAAGGAGTTCTTTCGATATGTAGCCAGCAAAAAAAAAGAACGATTATGGAAGAAGGATGACATTGATTGGGGAAAATGGAATAAAGACAGCTGTTGTGGAAGATATAGTGGAGATACTTAATGAGCAGTTCATAAAGGTCTTTCAGTCGTGACTTCATGGAGAGATTGAGAGTAGTTGATGATGATAAGGCTGTTAATAAGGCTGTGGGACTTGATAATATATTACCATGTATTCTGAAGGAATGTGCCAGGGAGTTGACACCTGCCTTGACATATCTTTTTTAATATGAGTCTTGCACTGGGTCAAGTTCCTAAGGAATGGAAGCAGGCAAGATTGTGCCAATTCATAAAGGAGGTGATTGAACTCAAGCATCAAACTATAGGCCTATCTGTGTGTCAGGTGTTGTGGTTAAGTTGTTGGAGAAGCTTGTGAGAACTAGGATCCAGAATTGGGTTGACAACAATGGTATTATCTTTAATGGATAGCATATATTTGCTAAGGGAGGTTATCTTTTAGCTTATTACTTACTTATTACAATAAGGTGACTGCTTCCTTGGACAGAGGAGAGGGATACACAGTAATATCCTTGGATTTCACAAAGGCTTTTGATAGATTACCACATGATATGTTGATAGTCAAACTAGAGCGGACGGGGTTGAATAGTAGATTAGTGCATTGGATCGGAGACTGGCTATCTGATAGGTATCAGCAAGTTGTGTATGGAGGAGCAATATCCAGGAAAAGGAAAGTCACTAGTAGTGTGCCTCAGTGATCTGTTTTATGGCCACTACTGTTTAACTTTTAAATTAATGATACTGGCGAAGATTTGGATGGAGATATTCAGTTATTTGCAGATGATGCAAAGTTGGGGAAAATCATGAAGAGTAGGGATTATGGCCTTACAAGAAGACTTGAATAAATTAAGTGGTTGGGCAGGGGAATGGGGATGAGAGTTCGATGTTGCAAAATGTAAGGTTTTAATCATAATAATGATTAAATCAGGAGAGTAGAGAAGAAACAGAAAAGGAAGAAAGTGAAAAGGATAAGAGAGTTTGGCAGATGAAAGAATAAAGAATATGAATATAAAAGAAATTTTTAGTTGAGAGGTAGGAAGGCAATTTGAAAAGCAAATCATGCAAATTGAAAAGAAAAAACAGGAAATATACAGAATACTCAGTAGGAGAATGTGACTTCTGTATAAGATGGTGTGGAAAAATATCATAGAAAGAGGCACTTGGATGAAAGAGAAAGCAGTATTAGCAAAAAAAAAAAAAAAAGATAGCAGTAGAGATGGCAATTTTATCTTTTGGATATGATGCCATAGAGCTAATTGAATTTATAGACTTAAAAGTTGTGGAAATGTTAAACTTCTTTATGGTATGAGGAATGTGCTCTGAAATACCTTCAATGTACAGGATGGCAATTCAGTGTGCATAAGTCTTCTCTTCTAATAGAGCATAAAGAAAGATGACCTTTAATAATACCATATTTACGTATACGAGGTAGCAGTAAAAAAAACAGATAAGGTTTGTTATAATTAAAGTTTTACTTTAAAATTACGGGGAATCAAAGCTAGATAGAACATATAATCTATGGGTAGTTTGCACTTGGGGAATTTTTACTTAATTGTAATATTTTAGTATAGTTGCTTAGTATTCTTTGTGCAGTGTTTAAATAATGGCAGTGACTGCAATTCAGTTAGACAATGGCTTATTGCTGAGTCCTCTGCCATTTAAGGACTACATTTTACACAGCATATTATGGGATTTTGTGGTATGCAGTGCTTTTGGCATGTACACATCCTGGCAGTTAGAAATGTAGAGGTGAGATACCAGGAAGTGAATGTCTGCATAAAATGTAGAAAATGGGAAGACCTTTGTTATTTATTAGAATAACGGATATCCGCAGCATTACATCATAAAAGGGCGAATATCGACTGAGAAAGAGATGAATAGCATGATTGAAGGTAAGGAAAACTAGCAGCATGTGAATGAGAATATAAAATCATGGAGTGTAGTAGGTTTGGAAGATGGTGTTGATTGGGAGGATGAATGTCGACCAAGAGTAGGTAGGTTGCAAAGAGAGAGAGAGAGAGATAGATGTGCTAAAAAGAATAAGTGGAATGTACGAGGAACAAGTTAAGAACTGTGAAAGATGAGGTTAGGAGATTGGAAACCAACAAATGCAAAGCAAATCAGGTTAGGAGTGAGAGAGAGAGAGAGAGGTATGTGAATGATAGAAGGGGAGAGAATAGGAGAACCAGTGGAAGAGGGAATGAGAGGAAGGTGGTGAAACAGTGCAGGAACCAATGATGGAGAGAAGACAGGATGACAAATAAGTGGGAGAGCAAGGAGAGAAAGTGTCAGGGGAGATAGAGTGAGGGATGTAGGGGAGCAAGGAAGGAACAGTGTAGTAAGAGGTGTAATGTATAGAGATTTCATAATCTGTGGTGTGCAAGATAGAATTCCAGAAGAGTGTTTGCCTGGAGGAACAATAGACAGTGTCTATTGTTCCTCCAGGCTAAGTGAAGTGAAAGAGTGGATGAGATGATTGTGATGGTGGGCACAAATGACTTCAAAGGCAGTGTGAATCAGGTAGTGAGTTTCATGCTTGAGGTTGTAGGGAAGAGGACTGAGAGATGAAAGATAGCGAGTGTATTTGCCCAGTATGGTAATGCAGAACTACAGAGAAGAGTGTCAATAATGAGTAGTGTGATAGCCAGAATGTGTTAAAAAAAAAAAAAAAAGGCTTGGAGGGAATTTGAGGACAGAGAGGAATTGTATGCGACAACTTGCATTTGATTGAGGAAGGATGCATTTGGAGAGAATGTTCTCTGTACAAGTCAATAATGTGTTGATACTGGGAAACTAGAATTATCAGGGTAGATGATAGTAGGTGTGGCCTCTTGTGGGAATAGTTACTTGGGAGAAGGGGGGGGATGCATCTTGTAATGCTGAATCCAGTTGAGGTCTGGATAGAATAATGATAGTATAAATAAAAACAGTGACAATTCATTTGATTGTTCTTTATACTAATGCCAGAAGTATCCAGAATAAAGGAGATGAATTAATGGTATTGATAACCTCAAGTCTGTCTAAAGATTATTGGGATCACTGAGACATGGTTGACAATAGAGGTTTTGCACACACAGTTAACAGTGTGCCACATGACAAGTTGGTTTTTAAGTTGCAACATATGGATTTGGATATCAGGTTGGGGGGATGGATTGGATTGGTAATTGGCTTTCTGATAGATATCAGAGAATGGGGAGGATTAATATAAATATAAGATTTACTTTGTATACTCATTTGGTGGAGTTATAATGAAGGAAGTGGAGGAAGCAAGAGATCTTGGGATGACTGTGGATAGTGATTTGAAGTTCTGAGGATATATTGCAAATAATACGATAATGTTGAGGAGAACACTGACCACAGGAGGTTCTGGTTGCATTGTATAATCATTGCATAATGATTTCTGAGCACACAAATCTGGATTTTTGTGCTCAGATCTGGTCATCAAGTAATCTTGGAGTGACAGATAACAAAAATGATATGAGGACTGTACAATGTTGATTATGATGATTGACTGAGGGCAAGCAGACTGCATAGTTTGGTGGAGAGAAGGCAAAGGGGAAATATGATAGAGACATTTATGCTGGTGAGAGGTTATTATCATATTAACACTAGGAGATTTTTCATATGGTAGAATCAAGGAAAGGGGCAAGGCCATCCCTGGAAGTTGGTGAGTTAAAGGGTAAGAAGTTAAGTTTTTTGCATGAAGAATGGTAGGAGCATGGAATGCATTGCCTAAGAGGGTAGTAAATGTGCAGAGTGTGAATGAATTTAAGCTTGTGGTATGATAGACTTTGTGTTAACCTCCGATGATGAATTTTGTGACTCCAATGGAGGTTAGGAAAATAATAACATGACTGTGACATTTCACCTGTTGAAGGGTTATCATTCACTTCCTCAGTGTTAATTGTATTAGCACTGAGGAGAACGAAAGAAAAAGCATGCAGTTACAAAAGGAGGTAGCATGTTAAAGTGTAAGAAGTAAGTTTTTTGCATGGAGAGTGGTAAAAACATGGAATGTATTACTTAAGAAGGAAGTGCACATGGTGGATGAGTTTGAGGAGTAGTACAACAGACTTTGACTAGTCTTGACCTCCTATGATGAGTCTTGTGACTTGATGTAGGTCAAGAAAATAATAATAATAGTAAATCCAAAATTATTAATTATATGAAGAGCCAAAGGCTTCAATTCGGTGACATAAGCTTATTTAAGTTAAGGTATATTACATCCCATATTGTTTCATAGCCGAATAAGAAACTCAAAGAGTTTCATGCCGAACATAGTAAATATATAAAGTTCGGCGAGTCCAAGCATAAGCAAATACCTGGATAGTGTTACAACTGACCCTGTAGGGAGTGCAACACTGAGGCAACTCATGGTAAGGGTGGAGCAAGCTCCGATCATTATTCTTGATATTTCCCCATAATGTGAAACCCAGCTCCTAGGAGCTGTATTACTGTTTTGCATTATGAGTGAGAGAAGGTCACTACCCGGACCGGTTTCAACCTTTATTGAGGTCTCATCAGTGAGTAGGTAGACCTAGAAATATCAAGTTTGTAGCAAATAGAACTTACATATACCCTACTATGAGAATTGCCAAGAAGGTGTCCTAATAAATTATTAATTATATGAAGAGCCAAAGGCTTCAATTCGGCAACATAAGCTCATTTAAGTTAAGGGATATTACATCCCATATTGTTTCCACCCTTACCATGAGTTGCCTCAGTGTTGCACTCCCTACAGGGTCAGTTGTAACACTATCCAGGTATTTGCTTATGCTTGGACTTGCCGAACGTTATATATTTACTATATTCGGCATGAAACTCTTTGAGTTTCTTATTCAGCTATGAAACAATATGGGATGTAATATCCCTTAACTTAAAAAAAATCCAAAATGCTTGAGATAACCATCCCTCAAAAATTCTAGAAAATTAATTTCCTTGTAATAAGAGAGCAATTTCTCACTACCATCTGTGTTGCCATAGTTGAAGTCTCCATAATTATTGTCCTCTTTGCACTTCCCATCTCACACTCATTTTCTAACCTATAAGCAATGTCTCACTAAATATTTTGTATCATCTACCTCCACTTTATGACATATTCTATGAATGCACCATATCTTTCCTGGTTTTCACTATGAGTGGATGCATCTCATATGCTATCATAAGTAATCTCCATTCTGTTTAACAAATATATGCTATTGCTTTCAACCCTGTATGCATGTCAGTCATCTGGCAAGCATGCTTCATTAAAACCAATAATTTTCAAACTGAATATATAAGGCTATGAACTCACTCCCATCAGAGATATATTGCCAGTATTTCTATTATCTTTCCAACCATTATTGTTTTCTTCAGTCTCTTATCTAGTGTGTTACATACAGGGTAACGAGTGTGTTAAGAAAAACAAAAGCGGATTATGAAAGAACATCAGCCATGCAGGCTAAATATCCCAAACAGTTTTTTCGATATGTTGCAAGTAAAAGACAAAATGTATATGGCAGAATGATTTTAAAGAATGCTGATGGTAGGGAGGTAACTGAATCAGTTGATATAGTGGAATTACTGAGCGAGCACTTTGCAAGAGTATATCATCCAGGTGGTGACATTGCAGGAATGAATGAACCAATAGCTTACATGGGAATTGTAGTGAATGAAATGGAGTGAATAGTCTATTACAAAACCTCAATGTCAATACATCAGTGGGATTGGATGGTATACCAGCTCGTGTCGTACGTGAAGCGGCTAAAGAATTGTCCATGCCCTTGACCATTTTGTTTAATTTGAGTCTCGGGTCTGGGTTAGTCCTGAGGGGGTGGAAAGAGGGAAAATAGTTCCACACTGCATAAAGCAGGTTCCAAGACTGCTGTTTTAAATTACTGACCGATCAGCATATCAGGAATTGTTGTAAAGCTCTTGGAGAAAATAGTTAAGAGGATTGGATAGATGAAAATGGGATACTGTATGGGGGACAGCATGGTTTTGTGAAAGGGTAGATCATGCCTCAGTAACTTGCTCACATTTTATAACACAGTGACGGCTGAACTGGATAGGGGTAATAGGTTTACAGTGATTCTAATGGACCTTGCTAAGGCCTTTGACAGGATACCACATGGAATTCTAATCAGTAAACTGCAGCATATGGAGATGGATATAGGGTTGGTGAGATGGATAGGAGAGTGGTTGATGGAGAGATATCAGAGAGTGGTTTATTCAGGAGTAGAGTCCAAAAGATGGCCTGTGACTAGTGGTGTGCCGCAGGGTTCTGTTCTTGGACCACTACTGTTCAATTTGTTCATTAACGATATAGGAAAGGATCTGAGAGGAAGTGTTCATTTGTTTGCTGATGATGCAAAGTTGGGTAGAGCAATAGTGAGTGCACAGGATGTCAAAATTTTGCAGGATGATTTGGATAGTTTGGAAAACTTGGCTAAGGAGAATGGATGTGAATTTAATGTGGCGAAGTGTAAGGCTATGCATTTTGGGGTGAAAAGATTAGTAGCAGTATATCACATTGGTGGAACCGTACTCCAGGGGATTGATGAAGCCAGGGATTTGGGAGTGTTGGTGGATAGGGAGTTGAAGTTTAGGGGGCACATAGCAAAAGTGGCTAAATCATCTCATCAAATCACTTGGTTGCTGAAAAATACTTTAACAAGCAGAGACAAACAGGTTATTGTTCCTCTGTATTGAGCCTTGATAAGACCCCATCTAGACTACTGTGCCCAGATGTGGGCACCAGAGTTTCTTCTTGATGGGGAGGAGGTGGAGAGGATCCAGAGACAAGTGACCACGCATGTTTATGGAATGAACCTTATGAGAACAGGTTGAAGATTTGTGGGTTGCAGAAATTAGTTGATAGGCAGAAAAGGGGTGATATGATTGAGACATTCAAATTACTGAAGGGTGTCTATAAGATTAATTCAGAAGATATTTTTGAGAATAGGACTGGTGGTGGAAGGACTAGGTGCCATACATGGAAGCTAGGCAAGAGTGTGGTTAGCAAGGGTGTTAGAGCTAGGTTTTTTACTTGGAGAGTAGTGAATGATTGGAATAAGCTGCCAGAGTCTGTTGTGGGTGCCGTGACTGTGAATGAGTTCAAGGCAAGGTATGATAGATACTGTGTGAATGTCGAATAGCTGTTCTTGACATGATGTTAGGGCCTCTCTCGATGAGTCTATCGACTCCTTGGAGTTGTCCGTAATAATGATAATAATAATACTTCACGGTCTTTCATTATCCAGGCTGCAGTTTTCACACAAGGCTATTCCGACTGTCCCCACATTAGCAACTCCAGTTTCCTAGATCCAACACAGAAGCCTCACCAAGTGCCTGCTTCTCCATTTAAATGCAACCCATCTCTTGAATATAGCTTATCTCTTATCAGATGCATTCCAGTCATCTACATATTGCAATGCTTTCTTCTTACACATTCTCAGTTAAGTCGTTCATTATTACATCTAATTTAGTCAACTCTGCAATTTTACGTATGCCTCAATATGCAATATGTCCTCTGAACTTCAAACTTCCATCAACAATCACTTCATGATCCATTGCTTCTTCCAGTATAGCTCAACTAATATGCCTTACAACATATGCCTCAATATCATGAGGGTATGACATAAAATATTATGAACAGGATGTGATAAACTGAAATTCACAATGCCATTACACAGCTCATTAAATGCTGCACATACATTCACAGCTACTAAAGAAAATAAATAATATCTTTTCTGCAGGTCTGCAGTGACCACTTCTTACACTCTGCATTATATATAATAAATTCATCATTATATGCAAAATAATTCATTCTAGTTATCTGATTCTCACATAACTGATCATTGTAATTTCAGGTTTTGAGTATGCAATTACTTCAGAGTCAAGATTTATATGAAAGGATAAATCAAGTCACTTACATACCTAGTACTATGCACTTTTGGGTGGCAGAAGTACCTCTCTCTTTGGGTGAGTTCCAATGTTGTTGTCGCTGTGATACCTGTAATAATAACTCAATAATATACATTACATTACTATGTCCTATTTGTTCAAATATATTATATAAGACCAGACATCAGGTCAAGTAGAGGAGAAAAAAAAATTAAAAGCACTAGTCTTATTAATTACTTTGCTGTTTAGTCAAATATGCATAGCACCATCATTAGTTACTTGAGTTGAGATACAAATGCAAAACAACATTGGGATTTTTTTGAATTTGGTGTTTATGGCCATTGAAAGGAGAGTAAAGAGACGTGTGTGTGTGTGTGGGGGGGGGAAATGATAGATGCAGCAGCAGAGTGACATCTAGTTAATTTTTAATTATCATCATCATGCTTTTCCAGGATTTAGGCCTAGAGTGGCCTGTTCTGGCCTTAGAAGTCATCGTTGAGGGAATGTGGACTGCACAGTTTGGTGGATAGAAGAAGGAGAGGTGATATGATTGAGACTTTTAAACTGTTGAGAGGTGGTTACAGGGTTGACACTGGGGAGTTCTTTCACTTGGTTGAACAGCAGGAAGGAGTGATGACATGAGGCCATCTCTGGAAGTTACAAAAGGAAACTGTGAGCAAGAGGGTAAGGAGTGGTTTCTTTGTATGGAGGGTGGTTGAACCGTGGAATGCATTGCCTGATGGAGTGGTGGGAGCGAGAATGGTCAATGAGTTTAAAGAGTGGTATGATAGACTTTGGTTGTGTTTCTTAGGGGGGGACCTCCCCTGATGAGTCTTGACAGACATTATGTTCTTAGGAAGGACCTCCCATGATGAGTCTTTTGACTCCTTGGAGGCCTGAATAATAATAATAATAATAATAATAATAATAATAATAATAATAATATAATTTCTTCATTTCTTTTGTGATCAGATAGAGTATATTTTGCAGTTTTTCTCATAACCTTCATTTCAGGTGTTATTAATCTTCATTTGTCTTTTTGTTTTATTGTCCAGATT
The DNA here is from genome assembly GCF_054136105.1 of Typopeltis vanoorti. Lineage (NCBI taxonomy): Eukaryota > Metazoa > Arthropoda > Arachnida > Uropygi > Thelyphonidae > Typopeltis > Typopeltis vanoorti. The sequence continues at coordinate 53,601,594 of NC_143568.1, read as the reverse complement.
TCACTTCCATACAATAGGAGTGGTAGGGCTAATGTATTGTATACTTTTAGCCTGGTTTGTTTTTAAACTAGGTTAAGTTTAAATATAGAGTTAATCACACCTGTTATTTATAAATATTTTGCAATTTTTAGGTTTACATCTTTTTCATTTTCATATGTAATCATACATCCTAGTAATTAAATGAATTCACCTGTTCTAAAATCTTGTTATCTATTACTATTTTAGTTCTTATTGGATGTTGTCCTTTAAAGACCATCATTTTTGATTTTTCTGTTGATATTATCATTCCATAATCTTTGGCTATTTTATTTAAATTTAAAATATCTCTCTGTAATTATATAAGTAAAGTGGATATGACATCCAGTATTATTTCAAAGCCAAATGTAGAAACTATGAAAGTTTATTAAAAAAAGTTGACCAGAGATACAGGGAATACACTCGCCGGAATTCACGAGTTGCCTTAGTGCGGACTACTTAGAACACAGGCACTGCCCAAGCATTTATATATTCACTTTTTATTAGTCCATTTTGATAAGGTTTCACTGGCCTGACAGCTGTTTTGAACCGGTTGCTGGTTCTGCTCAGAGACTAGGTGGAAACCTTAAGAGAGCAAAAACTCTCGTTCAGTTTAGTAAAATGTAAAATTTTACTAAAATTTTCAGATTTTCACTTTGCAACAAATAGTTGAGAAATCATGTGAATATAGCAAAGATCTGTATTTAACTTTTGTAGATCTGGAAAAGGCATGTGACAAGGTGCCAAGAGAGAAGCTATTCAAAACGCTACAGTTGTATGGTGTCAATGGGGCATTATTATAAGCAATACTTAGTGTTTAAGTTGTAAGTCAGCAGTTAGAATTGAAGGAAGTACAGGAAGATGGTTTAATGTTAAATCTGGTATCAGACAAGGCTGTAAATTATCCTCACTTTTGTTCATTATCTATATGGATCACATTATGAAGGAAAGTGGTATTAAACCTGATATCAAAATTGGAAATGTTAATCTCAGCTATTTGCTTTATTATTATTATTATTATTATTATTATTATTATTATTCCTGACACCTCCAAGGAGTCCGAAGACTCATCGCGGGAGGATGCCTGTGACTGTCTCAACCACTACATCGAACTTTTACTATGAATCATCTCCATCAACGCCATCTATCGCCCACCACAACTAGTATTTTTTGTCTGTAAATTGCATGTTCTGAAGGGCCAATTTGTCTGTATGTGGGATGAAAAACTCGAGTTTCTGGGAGAAAAAAACCCTGCTACCTCTGTATGAGATCGGCTCACCTTCGATTGAAATCTTCCAGATAAAGATTCCTCCCGTCGCGACGAGAATCGAACTTAGGCCTATTCCAATCGAAGAGAGCAATGTACCATCGTTCCTCCAATTGCACTACGGAGGCGACAACATGAGATGATGTTATACTTCTAAATAAATCTGCTAGATTTATTTAGAAGTCTGCAAGATTTTCTTACTAAATTGAATAACTATTGTAATAGATATGATATGAATGTCAGCAATAACAAGACAAAGACAATGAAAACAGCCTGGTGCATTGAAAATATCAACTGCATTGTGAATGGAGAACCTATAGAACAAGTAAAACATCTCAGCTACTTAGGCATGATTTTTAATGAACATGGTAAGTTGAATATGGAAATAAACAACAGAATCAACAAAGCTGGTATGGTAGGAAGTCAGCTGAATAAATTTATATGGAATAAGAGAGAAATTAGTCAAAACACTAAATTAGCTATATACAAGACAGTGTTCAAACTCATTTTAACTTTTGGATCTGAGAGCTGGGTTAGAAATAAAACACTTGAACAAAGACTACAGACCACAGATATGAGAGTCCTGAGAAAGATTAGGGGCATCAATGGCAATATCATATTAAAAATGAGGATACTAAGAAAGAACTTGACATTGTTAGCATCCAGAAATGTGTTAGCAGAGCTAATCTCAGGTAGTATGGTCACTTAAACAGAATGGGAGAGAAAAGATCAACAAACAAGTGTTCTCTGCCAGTTTGGCAGGAAAAAGATCCAGAGGAAGATCAAGATATAGGTGGATTGATATGGTAAAAAGTGCCTTAGAACAGTGCTTCCCAAAGTTATTGATGTTTAGGCCCCTTTGGAAAAATTAAAATATTTCACAGCCCCAATTGAAAAAAAAAAATTGTAATACAGACATATATTTTTATAATATTTATTGTATTTATATTCAATACAAAAGATACACAGCGAATATCGCAAAAATCAGATGCAAATATTACATTATTAGCATCTTACATACACATTTGACATGGCACACTCATGTGTACCATGTCAAATGTGTCGAAAACAAATTTAAAAAATTTTAAATTTGTTTTCATTATTTCATGGCTCCATCAACACGGCCCCTAAGGCGGCCGTGGCCCACAGATTGGGAAGCGCTGACTTAGAAGACAGAAATATAAGCTCTGGCAAAGTTGGAGCCTTGACAGATAACAGATTGATTTGGAGGAAAATCGTAGATAGGAAGTTGGTAATGATGTAAATTTTTCATGTAGTACTATCATATCCTGTACACCCCTTGAGGGTAAATGCCAGGAATTTGATGATGATGATATATATATATATATATAGTAGAATCCGCTTATTGTGATCACAGATAATATTATCAATCAGCTATATCTGTGTATTATAATCATAGTTCCAGTTATTGTTATCAAACTCCTTGAATGTTTAGTCTTTTGCTTCTCAGAATTCAAAGAAATAAGGATTAATCAGGAGAAAATTTGGCAAAATCTTTTGTAACTTCCAGGGGTGGCCTCTTGTCATCACTCCTTCCCACTGTTCAACCAAGCGAAAGAACTCCCCAGTGTCAACCCTGTAACCACCTCTCAACAATTTAAAAGTCTCAATCATATTACCTCTCCTTCTATCCACCAAACTCTGCAGTCCACATTCCCTCAGCCGATCCTCATAATTAACATTGTACAGTCCTGAAACCATCTTTGTCATCCGTCTTTGTATCCTTTCCACAGTTAATTTATCCTCTTCAAATCCTGGGGACCAAATCTGAGAACAATAGCCCAAATGTGGTCTGATCAGAGACTTATACAATGGAATGATAACCGTCTTATCTCTACAGGTCAGCGTCCTTCTCATAATTGCAGCAATCCTGTGAGTTACCTTCACTACCTTCGCAATATGTCCCCTAAACTTCAGGTTTCTATCAATCATCAATCCCAGATCTCTTGTCTCCCCTACTTCCTCCAGTATAACTCCTCCCATAGAGTATGCAGCATCCCATCGATGTTTCCCAAACCTCAAGACCTTACATTTTGCTGCATTAAACTGACTTCCATTCATTTGCCCATCTATCTAGCTTATTCAAATCCTCTTGCAGGGCTACCACATCTGCACTATTACTAATAATCCTTCCCCGCTTCACATCATCCACAAACAACTGAATATCCCCTTGCAATCCACTGACAATGTCATTGATATAAAGGTTATTATTATTATTATTATTATTACGGGTATCTCCATGGAGTCAGTAGACTCATCGCGGGAGACCCAAACTAGCAAAACAATATCTGTCATATCTCTTCTTGAATTCATTTACAGACGAAGAGCTCACAACTAAGTCAGGCAATGAATTCCACTCATTCACCACCCTCCAGGCAAAAAACCTTGTTCTGACACCTTTGTTAACCACACTCTTCTTTAATTTCCAGAGATGACCTCTTGTTCTTCCATCACTTTCACACAGCTGAAACATTTCCCCTGCATCAATCCTATAAAAACCTTTTAGTAATTTGAATGTTTCTATCATATCCCCTCTTCTTCGCCTATCAACCAATCTCTGCAATCCACAAGCTCTCAATCTATCAATGTAGGGAGCATTTTTTATATCACTCACCAACTTGGTCACTCTTCTCTGAACCCTCTCCACAGCCTCCTCATCTCCAAGGAATCCAGGTGACCAGACCTGAGCACAGTAATCCAAATGTGGAAGTATCAATGCTTTATAAAGGGGAATAATAACCTCTTTATCTCTGGATGTCAGTGTGTTCCTCAACAACCAAGTAATCCTATGTGCAATCTTGGACACCTTAGCAATGTGTCCTCTGAACTTCATCTCCCTATCTACCAATACCCCTAAGTCCCTAGCCTCATCAAACTCTTGGAGTACCTTTCCATCGATGTAGTACACAGCTGGTAATCTTTTAATCCCAAAATGCATGACTTTACACTTTTCCACATTGAACTGACATCCATTTTCTTTTGCCCATTTTACCAGCTTATTTAAATCCTCCTGCAAACTTTCAACATCAGCTTGATTTTTTATTGCACTACACAACTTTGCATCATCAGCAAACAACTGAATATCTCCCTTTAAGCCGTTTCCTATATCATTTATATACAAATTAAACAACATTGGCCCAAGCACAGAGCCTTGAGGCACACCACTGGTCACCTGCCTCATTCTGGACTCGGCTCCTCCATACACCACCTTATGGTATCTCTCCCTGAGCCATTCTCCTATCCATATCACCAATTTAATATCCATTCCCATCTGCTCCAATTTGCGTAACAGTGTTCTATGGGGTATCCTGTCAAAAGCCTTAGCAAAATCCAGAAGTACCACTGTGTAGCCAGTTCCTTTGTCCAACTCAGATGTTATTCTATTATGAATAGTTAATAGATTGCTAAGGCAGGATCTACCTTTAACAAAACCATGTTGGCCTCTATAGAGTATCATATCCTGATCCACCCATTCTTGAATTTTGTCTTTAACCAACTTTTCCAATACTTTTACCACTACTCCTGAGATGGTGATTGGTCTGTAATTCAATACCGCAGTTTTAGAGCCACCCTTATGCAAAGGAACCACTTTGCCTAACTTCCACTCCCTAGGGACCATACCAGAGTTCAAACTTAAGTTAAATATCCAGGTGAGAGGGGTTGACAATTCATTTGCACATTCACGCAACACCCGAGCTGATATTCCATCTAAGCCTACCGCAGTGTTTGCATTTAAGTTTTGCAATATATTTAATACCTCTGATTCTTTAGCTTCAATTCTCACATTAGGTATTGCTGTAAGTATAGAGATATCCTCACTTGGGTGATAGACTTTTGAAAAGTGATCACTCAGTAACTCGACTATTACATCTGATTTTGTCACCTCAATACCATCAGCACCCACTAAGGTTATCCTTCCGAAGTCATTCTTCCTCTTACTTGCCACATAGCGGAAGAACTCTTTGGGATTACCCTTGATCTCTTTGGCTAAGGTCTTCTCATAATCTGATTTAGCTTTTCTTACTATGCTGGTAACTTTCCTAGCTTGAGCCTTGTACTGCTCATGGGTGTCCTGATCGCCTTTCTCCTTGTAAATTCTCCATAACATTTTCTTTTTTTGCAGTTCAAGCTTGATACTACTGCTCATCCATCTAATGCCTGCCTTGTTTGACCTCCTGACCATGGGGACACAATCTGATATTGCTTTCCTCAGATACCCGCTGATTTTATCCCAAGCACTGCTAACATCTTTCCCTTGCAATATGTTCTGCCATGGGATGGCTGCAAGCTCACTCCGAAGCGTGTTATAATTGCCTAACCTGTAGTTCCGTACATACCCCTTCTTTATAGAAAAATCCACAGATTTTGCAACCTCCCAAGTCAATACCACATGATCGCTTTCACCAACTGGAGGTAACGAGGACACCTTACTTATGCATATAACCTCTGAACCAATAACCAGGTCCAACACTCTCACACCACGTGTCCCTTCAGTTACGTGCTGTTTCAAGTAATTATCTCGTAGAAGATGTATGAATTCCAATTCCTTTTTGCTACGTGATATTTCCTCCTTCCAATTGATATCACCGTAATTAAAATCCCCCATAATAATCACCAAGCCTTCACTCATTGCACTAAGTTGCTGATGCATGAATTCAATATCTCCCCCCGTACTCCCTGGCCTATAGCAGCATCCAACTGTATATTTGGTTGCGTTGGTCGCTATTTCGCACCAGACTGCCTCAAATGAACTCTTATTCACATGTCTATCATCATGATATACTACTTTCTTTGGCTGCAACACATCAGCTATCATCAACAGTACTCCTCCCCCTGTTCTATCTTCTCTATCCTCCCTGAAAATAGTGTACCCATCACATTCAATTCCAGTGACCACATCTTCTGCTGACAGCCAAGTTTCACTAATGCCTACAACTTTTGGTGAGATTTCACTGACTAATGCCAAAAATTCTTCTCTCTTATTTCGAATGCTTCTAGCATTGGTATACAAAAATTGCAGATTCCCTCTAGATCTTGTACCGGCTTTAGAACTGATAACTACCGTAGTCCTATGCCGATTTTTATCCCCTCTCTTTTGCAATTTATTCAGCCTATAAGGATCAATAAATACACAATCAGTGCTAAAGTTTCTCTCTCTTACACTCAACCTTTTCAATATTAGTTTCCCTGCCCAATAACTTCAACCTGTTCAGAAAACAATAACTTCTTCAATCGCTTATGTCCTTCCATGTTAAGATGCAGTCCATCTCTAGCATACAACTGCCTTTTTCCTTCAAACACACTCCAAACATCAACAAACTCCAGACCTCTTTTTCTGCACATTCTTGCAATCATATCATTCATTATCATTGCTCGTCTACTTAACTCGTAATTGTCAAAACGAGGCAGCACACACACTATTCTCCCATTGACACTTTTCCTCTTCACAATATCTAATAATGTTCTTAAATCTTTTCCTACCCGATTTATACTACCTCTCAGGTCATTCGTACCCACCATAACTATCATCTTGTCTGCTTCATGCCCTCTCTTTATTGCTAAAGCCACTCTTTCTATTGTCCCATCAGCCAAGCACTCCTCATGCATACCACTCTCCATACCCTTAATCATAGAATCACCATATATTTTACTACTCTTAACTTCATTCAAGTCCACACTCATGGACTCATTCTCTACACTATTCAGCATGACTCTCCCAGCTTCATTACTCAACTCTCTATTACTTACCCCCCCACTCTCACTACATCTCATTTCTTCTAGGCCACTTGTGGTTTTATTATATTGACTCACAATCACTCCCATACTATTTATTACTGAATCATTCACCAAAGACTCACCCATATGTAATCCTGTTCTAGTTACTTCAGCTAAAGTAATCTCTATAGTCCTAATTTCTCTGTTTAACACATTAAACTCCGCTTTAACTTCCAGTATCTCCTTACCGATCACTTCCACTTCCTCATGAAGAAGATGAAGGTCATTTTTCATTTTCATAAACTCCCGCCGAAGTTCTTCCGCTACGGTCCCGATGTCAGCTTCCATTCCTAAACGCTCCAGCCTATCCCGACACTTCTCACATACGTCGACATTTTCGTTCTTTTCATTTTGCCAGACCGACCACAGATCCTTCACATTTTTCGGTGCATACATATAGCAGTTTCCGCAACGCATCCATTGCGAAAAATCCAACGCTGAGCCGGCCTTTCTTGTAGTAGTAGAAGTCCTGCGCGCCGCTGACGTACGTTTCTTGTTGGACGCCATCTTTACACGTTGATATAGTGAAACAAACGGCAGTGAAAACACAATATATACAACACAGTTCTAAACAATAATACCACTGAAGGACACTTGTTTCTAATCGATACACAATTGCAGCACAATTTGTGACAAAAAGCCACACTATATTTAACTTTAAAAACACGTTTTCTAACGTGTTTTTAAACGGGTTTAACGGGTTAAACAATATAGGTCCTAGTACTGAGCCCTGTGGGACCCCACTTGTAACCCTCTGTCTCCTTGAAACTGTTCCACCATACACAACTCTCTGATACCTATCAGACAGCCAATACTGAATCCAGTTAACCAATCTGACATCCAGACCCATGTGCTGCAACTTAAATATCAGCTTATCATGTGGCACCCTGTCAAATGCCTTCGCTAAGTCTCAGAAAATGGCAGTATATGCCTTTCCCCTCATCTAATGTTCTTGTAACTTTATTATAAAAGGCTAGCATATTGCTAAAACAAGCACGCCCTTTCACAAATCCATGTTGACTCTCACAGATAACATTACCCTCATCTGCCCAATGCTGTATACGGTCCCTCACATTTTCCAAGATCTTAACAACTACTGATGACACACACTGGTGTATAATTAGACACTTCCAGTCTGCTACTGCCCTTATGCAATGGCACTATCTTACCTTCCTTCCATTCCTTGGGCACCTTTGCCAAAGCCAGACTTTCATTGAAAAGCCAGGTTAAAGGCACTGTCAGTTTCCTAGCACATTCTTTCAAAACTTGTGGTGAAATACCATCCAGTCCCAAAGCTTTACTGACATCCAGAGTTATCTGAAACACACTCTCCTCCTGTACCTCTAAACCTCGAACCAGCCCTATCCCTCTAGCATTAAAACCGACATCTCTAGAATGAAATACTCCAATAAAGTGATCATTGAACAATTCCATTATGTCCTCTGCATCAGTCACTCTATTCCCATTTTTATCCCACAATATCATTCTTCCACAGTCATTTCTCCTCCTATTGGCCACATAGCTAAAAAATTTCCTAGGATTTTCTTTGGATCTTAGGGCCAATCTCCTCTCATATTCCAGTTTCGCTTTCCTTATCACACTAGTCACTCTTCTGGCCTGTGTCTTATATTCTTCATGCATCTTCTCTTCACCTGTCTCTTTATATCTCTTCCATAGCCTCTTTTTCACATGCAATTCCTGTTTCATATTGTTTGTCATCCATTTTACTCCAAATTGTGTCCTCTTCTTCACTCGTGGTATACAACTTACCATTGCTGATAACAAATATTCTTTCACAATTTCCCACGCACTAATGATATCCCGGCCTTCCAATTCCTCCCTCCATGAAACTTCCCGAAGTTGACGTCTAAGACTATTATAATCACCTGCATTATAATTCCATATATGTTCCCATCTCTTTGATACTCGTGCATGTCTATTCATTTTCCAAGTCAAAACCATATGGTCACTCTCTCCAACTGGTGGGAGAGATGTCAACTCAGTTATTGTCAACTCTTCTGATTCTATAACCAAATTCCAAACTCTTGAAGCTCTTGTTCCCTCTGTTACATGTTGCCTAAGACATTTGTCCCTCAAGAATTCTAGAAATTCCATTCCCCTATTGCTACATGCATCTTCCTCTCTCCAATTTATACTACTGTAGTTAAAATCTCCCATAACAATCGTTCTTCTTGCACTTGCCAAGCTAAACTGTCTAAACACCTCCTGTTCCCCACCCTCTGTGCTCCTTGGTTTGTAGCAACACCCCATTAAATATCCCATCTTGCCTATCTCTACTTCACACCATATGCTTTCAAAATCATTAGTGTCACTGCCTTCCAAAGCCTCCACTATTAGAGGACATAGGTCGTAACTTATCATAAGCAGTATCCCACCACCACTCTTTCCCCTCCTATCCTGATGAAAAATGCTATACCCAGCGACTTCTATTCCTGTTATTATATTCCCTTCTGTCAACCACGTCTCAGTGATCCCAATAATTTTTGGCCAGGCTGATGCTATCTGCGCCACCAATTCCTCTCCCTTATTTCGGATACTCTCTGCATTAGTATAAAGCATATAAATGCCATTGTTTCTATACCCAGCATTATCCCTTCTTGACTCCACTGGGTTCAGTGTTACCTGACATCGTCTCCCTTCTTCCAGTTCATTCCCACAAGAGGCCACCCCCTGCTGTCATCCTCCCTGGGACACAATGACTCGTTCAGAACAGCAATCTCTCCAGATGCCTACGTCCTTCCTCATTCAAATGTAAGCGGTCTCTCGCATACAATTCCTCTCTTTCCTCAAACGCACTCCAAGCATCCACATATACCAGTCCTCTCTTGTCAATGTAATGGGCAAAGAAAATTTCACTGCAACTGACAGATGGTTTAACATGTGGAAAAAGCAAGAGAATATTGTGTACAAGGGTATTCATGATGAAGAAAAAAGTGCTGATTTTTTATCAGCTGATGCATGGATTAACACTGAGTGCCAAAAATTATTGCTGAATATTCTCCCAAGGATATTTAGACAAAATGCAGATGAAACAGGACTCTATTTTCGTGCAATGCCTGATCATACTTATTTGTTTAAAAATGAAACTACTAAAGGATTTAAATCTTCAAAAGAGCAAGTGACAGTTCTTTGTTGTGCTAATATGAAAGGTGAGAAAAGAGAGTGCCTAGTGATTGGAAAAAGTAAAAATCCTCATGTTTTAAAGGTGTCAAAAGTTTGCTTGTTGACTACGGTTCTAGTGCAAATGCTTGATGACTAATGACATTTTCAACAATTTATTAGTTAAGTGGGATCTTAAATGAAAGCGAAAAATTGTCTTATTAGTAAACAACTGCACTGTATACACAAACAATTCATCATTAAAGAACATTGAAGTAATTTTTTTGCCTTCAAACACTACATCGTTAATTCAACCATGTGACCAAGGCATCATGTGAGCTTTTAAAGCTTATTATTGCAAGGAAATTCGTGAAAGAATTATAGCTGAACTTGATTATATAAAAGACCAATCTGATGCAAGTGCAATTGCAAAAAAGATTTCCCTTCTCGATGCATTTGGTAGCAATGTCATGGAAGCAAGTCTCAGAGAAGACTATTGAAAACTGCTTCCAAAAAGGTAGATTTTTTAAGACAAACTCTAAAATTCCTTCTTCTGAAGAATTTGAATATCTTACAAATGAAATTTTTGATAAAATCCCAGATGGTATGTCAAAAGAGGAATTTGAAAATTTGTTGGATATTGCTAACAACATTGAAATGGTTGCTACAATGACAGTGTTGTAAATATGTCAAGCTGCTTCTGATGAGAACTTTATAGAAGAAAGTGAACCTAATACAAGTATAGAAGAACAAATTTTAGAAGCTCCTCCAACCAATGCTGAGATGCAAGAAGCTCTACGAGTACTTTGTCGCAGTGTGCAACATAATAACTAATAATTAAGGAATTGACAGCATACACTAGAAATATAAATAAAAACAAATTTAATAAATACTTTCCGATATTTCGGCAACGTCACGTTGCCATCTTCTATGGGAACTTAAAGAACAGGTGCACACAAGTACTACATAACAGCAAATGAGAAAAGAAACGAGGAAGCTACTGTTTTCCTAAAGTCCTGATGGTGCCCCCTGGCGGGCTATATTAGGTGTTCTTGGCCTTTGGGCTGAAGTTCTTCTGATATATGTTTCCCAAATTTGGGACAGTCTTATGCACCCAAAGTTGTTGAGGTTTGGCATGTTCCTAAGGGCTGAGGCTGATTCCATGAATAGCCTTTCATATTTTAACTTGCTGCGGTGTATTACTGTGGCTTTCTTCCACCTTATTCTGTGGCGGGTATCCAGAGCATGGTCTGCAAGCCCAGAATGGCTATACTGGTGAAATCGGATGTAGTCCTTGTGTTCTGGGATTCTGATATTTGCTGTCCTGCCTGTTTGGCCAAAGTAGGACAATTTAGGTGTGCAATATAGAGCGACAAACTTCGAAAGGCATTATGAGTATGAGCAATTTATTCATGAACTACTACATTCAAAGACACAACAAACAACACTAGATAAGTTTTTAAAATAAATTTCATGTTGCTGTTTATTAAAAATTTGTTTATAACAATAAATTGAAGGAAATTATGCAATTTTTATATCCTTTGCTTAATGTTATCAGCTGGTTATTGTTATTGAAAAGCAACTGTCCCAAAGTGATCACAGTAAGTGGTGTCTACTGTGTGTGTATATATATATATATATTCATGCACTGTAGTATAATGTTGTGTATGGAAATATGGCCTTTTTTAAAACATAATTTATTGATGATCTATATAATATATTCTACCATCTGATATATACAAGCAGAACTTACAGTCAGGTTTTAAATTATGGAAGTGTAATATCATATTTATCTCAGTCAATCAATCAAACAAAAATTATTATATATGTAAACTAAGTTATCGGAATAAATCAAACTACAGCAGTGTTCATATAAAGGCAATTGTCAATTTCCTTTATATATTATATATATAGATATATATTATACAAGGGTGTGCTGAAAAGTTGTAATAATCACCATGAAGGAAAATTGAGGTAGAACCACGTAACTTACACATTGTTCTATATATTCCCACAAAGTGTTATGCACATGTTACAATGCTGCTTCAATTGCAGTCCTCCGAGAAAAAAAAGTCTTTCTCTTGTTGCACAAACCAGTCCTCAGCTGCAGATAAGACTTCATCATCTGTGGGAAATTTCGTTCCTTTCAAGTGATTCTTTAAATTTGGAACTAGGAAATATTCAGATGGGATCAGGTAGGTCTGACAAATAGGGTGGGTGAGGCAGACATTGAAGCCCAAGTTGTGTATTGTCTGTTGGGTTTCATGAGCAGTGTAAGCTGGTGCGTTATCCTGCAAAAGAACACACCTCTGCTCAGCTTCCCTGGCGTTTTCCTTCAGTACCTCCTTCAATTCCTTCAGAGCTGTTGAATAAACTACTGCTGTAACAGTTTCACCATTTTTGAGGTACTTGGTAAGGATTACACCATTCATATCCCAAAAGACAATGGCAAGAACTTTCCCTGCTGATTTTTGGGTTCAGAACGCTGACTGTTGTTTAGTCTCTGGGTCATAGTGATGAAGCTATGTTTCATTAATAGTCATAATACAAGCCAAAAAAATTGCACTTGATTTCTCAAAATGACCCAATGATCAAAATGATCCTCAGCTCAATCCCTTGAGATGACAGCACATGTTCCCTCTTTCATATCCATAAATAACTAAACATCAGTTACTCTCTTTTGATCAGCAATGAAACATTTGGGAACCCTTCTGCATGTCCAGATGTTGGTGGATAATAACTCATTCCTTGGATATCTCCAGAGTCTTCTTCACAATATTTTTGACTTGTATTTGCCTGTCATCAAGGATCATGGCATGTACTGCATCGATGTTTTCAGGTGTGATCACTGTGGAAAGTCTTCCTGACTTGGGGGGCATCTATTGTCTCAGGATGCCCAGTTTTAAACTTGGTCACCCAACTGTTGTATATGCTGTGGCACAATCCTCTAAAGTTTTACACAAAGTTTGGTGAATCTCAGTTGTGGAATTTTCTTGCAGCACAAAAAACTTGATGATGGCCTACACCTCTGTACCTTCAAATTTCTTCAAAACCTCTGACATGTTTTTCATATATTCTAAAAGAAAAAAAAACAAATTATTACAATTTGATGAAAGGAAACATGGAGGTTAAAGGATTTTAAGATATGATTTTTCTTGTGGTTATATCAGTTGCTTTAACCTCATTTTTGTTCTAGGTGTTTATCAGAACTTTTCAGCCCATCCCCTCATATATATAGATATAGCTCAACCACTTTCTTTCACTTAGCTCATTTAGTCATTTATATCCATAAATAACTAAAACAGCTTGTAATTATGCAACAAAAAATAGTTTATTACTCTAATTCAAAACTATTACACAAACAATTGGTGATTATTTCATTATTTCAAGCTTTTGTTATAAAGAAAATATGGGTGGGTAGAGGTACCACAAATTGCCATGCATATGAAAATCTGATTGAGCAGATAGCCATGCATCAGTACTTTCAGGAATACTGTTAAAAATGCACATAAAATAAGCAACATATATAGACTGCACATGAGCCAAAGCAATGTGCAATTGCATGTGAAATCAGCCAACCCACATTAAAAAGCTGAAGAATAATAATAATCATAAAATAAGGTGAAGAAATGAAAAGGAAAAGTATGGGGAAGATGGATAAACCAAATGGTTGCAAAAGTGCAAGTGCAATCAATACCTGACGATAGAGAGCAAACAGAAGGAGGGGTCATAGGGCATGGGGTACCCACAGTGTGCTCTGTTGGAGACAAGGGATTTGTCCCGCTAACTGACAGTTGACTGGGAGGAGGAAACTCAGCACTCTTTGGTTCATAAATGCAAGAAGAAAGCCACTGGTGATTGTTCCGAAATTTAGCACATTCTTCCTTCACCTGAAAAATATTGTAATTAATAAACAAATTATTATAAAATTTGTATTAAAATATACTGAATCTGAATTATTAAAATATACTGAATCTATATTTTTGCGTATAATGCGATCCACGTATAATGAGAACTAGAAATTTTGTTTGAAAACTAGCCCTAAAATGCCATGTCCATGTATAATGTGATCTGTTAATCTTGTTCCCTAATATCATAAATAAAACAATACGAATTAACGAAAGAAATATTTATTTTAAAACAAATGTCAAAATCCTTTAAATTCTTCTTCATCTTTTGAGTCATCAAACATTTCATTTATAAATTCATCTGTAAGCATTGTGTCATCAGTGTAGCAGTTGTCATCATCATCATGCTCTCCATTTTGTTGTGCATCATCCTCGCTTTTGTATATGATGTCATCTTCAGATCCATCCATTGAATTACTTATTCCACATTTAAGAAATGAGCATTGAATCATTTCAGATGGTATTGAATCCCAAACTTCTTTAACCCAGTTGGTGACTAGGGTGATCTCAGGCTTCTGAAAATTCCTACCCTTTGTCATCTTTACCAAACCAGATGACATCCATTCTCTCCATTTTTCACGTAAGTGATCTTTAAATGGCTTAATGAAGCTGACATCAAGCGGCTGCAAAATGGAAGTTAGACTATCCGGTATGACTGCTAGGTCTGTACATAGCTCATGTGCTTTCTCTTTGCTTGCCTCCGTTAAATGCACCCGGAACATATCCCAGACTAGCATGCTTTGTTGATGTAACAAGCTGCCTGGGCGTATGTTCCATACTTGATCCAGCCACAATTGTACACCTTCTTCATCCATCTGACCTTTCTGATTGGTGTGAACAAAGACACCTGGTGGAAATTTCATATGCTTCGGAATTGTCTTCCTTTTAAATATAACTGTCGGCTTTAATTTGGTTCCGTCTACTATGCATGCTTGAACAATGGTAAAATGCATTTTTTTCATGTCCCATTGTTTTTATGAGGACACTCTTTTCATTAACTGAGTTTACTGTTCAATTCCCAGGCATATCAGAGTACATGGCTGTCTCATCCATATTGCCTATTTGGGAAAGTTCATATCCTTGACACTTCTGTAATTTTATGATAAATTTATGGAAGGACTCCACTTTTTCTTCAAGCTGCTTTGGTAACTTCTGCGCAATTTTTATTCAGTGTCGTAATGTTAATACTTTGCATTCCATAAATCTGTTGCACCACCCAGGTGAAGCAAGAAAAGATGAATTACCTGGTG
Source organism: Typopeltis vanoorti (assembly GCF_054136105.1). NCBI lineage: Eukaryota > Metazoa > Arthropoda > Arachnida > Uropygi > Thelyphonidae > Typopeltis > Typopeltis vanoorti. The sequence goes on along the minus strand of NC_143568.1, from coordinate 53,586,238 downwards.
TGTCCTTGAATTTACCATTCTTGAGTTGTAGAGCTCGAAAACGAATTGAAACCTAAACTTCATAAAATTAATGTTCCTCTCAGACCAGTCGTAGATTCTATTAGCAGTCCAACTAACAAGTTATCAAGATTCTTATCTAACCTTCTCCGTCCTCATATAGGCCACTCAGCCTCTTCAACAAAAAATTCCAGAGAGTTTCGTGCAAAAATAAAAGACATTCAACTGTTAAAAACTGATTTGTTAATTAGCTTCGACATGGTCTCTCTCTTCATGAACATTCCCACCAAAGAAACAGTAGAATTATTAACTCAAAAATTTCCTTCTGATATAGTTGAATTATTCAAATTTGTTATTACATCCGGTTACTTCACCTGGAAAGGTCAAACTTACAAACAAGAAGAAGGAACAGCAATGGACCTTGAAGAAAAAATTTTCACTTTTGAACCCAAACCAAAGATTTGGTTACGATATGTCGACGACGTATTTGCAGTCTAGGATCATCCCGAACAGGAATTATCATCCCAACTGTTTCTAGATAAAATAAACCTTCTTCATCCTCGCATCAACTTTACACTAGAAAATGAATCTCCACAGGGTATCTCCTTTCTGGATTTACACATTCAAAGAAAAGAAGATGGTTCCATCGCCACATCTGTCTATCACAAGCCTACTTTTTCAGGTCGCTACATTCACAATTCTTCTGCTCATCATCCATCTCAGAAATTTGGCATCACTAAATCACTAGTTTCCAGAGCACACAAATTCTGCTCCTCTGAAGATTCTCTAAACCAAGAACTAGAAATAATCAAAAATACAGCTATACTAAATGGATATAATTTTAAAACAACTCAAAAAATCATCAGTCACCTTCCCACACATCAACCCAGACAAGAAGAAGTCCATAGGATTCCCATACCTTAGGTCAGAGGCATCTCCAAACATCTTTCAAAAATTATGAAGAAATACAATTTTGCCACTACTTACAAACCTATCAATCAAATCTATAACTTGTTACCTTCTCCTAAAGACAAACTCTCACCTCTGATGTTACCTGGCGTTTATGAGATCCCATGCTCCTGCAAATTGTCTTACTTTGGTCAGACAGGTAGGTCTGTTCAGAAGTGCATCTTGGAACAGCAAGACCACATTCGTGTTTTCAAACCACTGAAATCTGGTCTCTCCCAACACGGAGATGAAAATCCAAACCATAGGATCCATTGGGAGAAGTCAAAACTTTT